>NW_027506917.1:777958-825458 GCF_052324685.1 Brachyhypopomus gauderio | reverse complement strand
TAAATTGATATTGATATGGATTTGAATTGGTATGGATCGGGCCTGGGTCCCTGGCACAGGAGAGGACTCTTCAGAAGGCACGGTGGTCAGAGATTCACTTCATCAGTGAAGTTTGCACTGCCTTTGAGCCTGGGAAGTGTGTGAGTTAACTGCCTGTGTTCCTGGCCATGGTCTCTGAGGAACGCAGCTCTTTGCGATGAGGTCTTAGACATGTTTTATTGACTTACTGTTGCAAGGCAAAAAAAAGAACACTATGGCTGAAGCAGCTTCATAGTCCCATCTATGTACAGAAAGTCTGTTCCAACCAAACCTATTAAATTACATGTTTTTAGTATATTACATACATACATATAGTATAAATACATCTGTTTAGTATATTATTATCATTTTTATTATAATACATCATAATATATGTTAAATTATTATAGTGCTTATATTAATAGATTAACATGTCTGCAAGTGTTCAGTAATCATATTTTAATAAATATTAAATATATTTTTTGCATTAATATATTTATTACACCTGCCAGCCAAATAAAGAACCTTGCAGTCTACAGTGTAATAAAATATCCAGGTGCTTAAAAAGAAATAGAACATTTCAGAAACCGACCCTATGAACATAAATTAATATCTTTGTGTTTATTTCACTAATATACACATTGTTCTTCATTACGATATGAGCTTAATTAAAGACAAAATCATTATCCTGTAATTTGAGTTATGGTAAAAACAAAATGACTATGGTTTGGGGAAGGGTCAGGTGCGCGCGCCTTCAGCCCGATGCTGTTCAGGCACAGTGATCACTGGAGAACTCGGCTCGCGCCGTAAAAGAGGGCAAGTGGGCTCTTTGGAGGTTCTGGAGTTATATACTGCCATCTAGTGGCATGAGAAATGCATTCACTCATTCAGTTGGTGCTTGAGACCAGTCCCCAGAGAATCCTAGCTGTGATGTGCATGCTTCTGACGATCAGTTACAGATTTGATGTTATGTAAAGCTAGACGAATGCCCAGGCTACAGCTCACATTAACAGCTAGCAGAAAATTTACCTTTTGCCTAATAAATTAATGCACACTACTATTACTGTAAATTGGCATACAGGTGTTTTGTGCTATATTTTTCTATTAAAAATATTATTATATTATTCTAATATAATACTTTCGTAATGCCTTTACATAATCAATAGTTATTTGTTATCATTAAACGCCACGTTCAAATAATATATAAACAAATAATATTAAAATTTGATTTCTACAAAAGAAATTAACTTTTTTTTTCAGAACACACCCCTTTAATTTAATGTTTATTGATGCATATTATACTTCTGAAGCTTCTTCGTCCTTAGTTGAAGTGGAATCTCTCCCCAGTGGGAGACGGCTCTTTCATAATTAGGTGTAAGACCACCCCAGCGATGGAGAGCTAGCCAGACGGCCGCGTTTCAGGTCAAATTTAATTGAATTAATGCTCGTAAAAATTAAGAAGGAGTCTCGATTAAAGCTTTCAGAGAAATGCTTACTGTGAATTTGGAGCCTCTTAGAATCCCCCATAAAAGGTTTTGAGCGGAAATGAAATCTTAATGTGCCTCTGCCATGAGGCATCAGAGTATCATTGACTGAACCATGAACTCCTGATTAAGAGAAATACTTTCATTGATTCGACAACAACGGCACATAAAAGCCATATCTGGGTTTTCTAAGGGGGAGGCTTCGATAAAGCAGAGGCAAAACCAGAAACAAACAAACACAAGAAAACGAAGAGTAGCAAGAATAACAAAAGACAAAGTCAGCTACAATATTTTTGCTATTGTTATAAAAAATAATAATAATAAAACTGAACTGAAGGTGTAACGAGGCCGCACAACAGCTTTGAGGGAAAAAAATGATTTAATCTTAGATTTGTAATTAGACAGGTGGAGGGCTCTGATGGGCAGTTGAATGTAAAACTCTTTTAAAAAGGACATTTAGAAGATTTTGGCCCTGGAGCAGGGTCTTTATCCACCATGCTCTCTTGGGGGTCAGAGACTTGACAAGGCAAATACCACTTCTCTTTGCTCAGTAAATGATGGATAATTACATCTTAATTCATGTGTCACTCTGCATTTATGCATAAATTTATTGCCTGCGATTGTTTAAGGACTCCCAGTACTCGTTGCTCTCTGACGACATGAATTGCTCAGCTGGTCAGCACACACTCGCCATAAAACATTTTAGCAAAAGTGTGTTTCACTGCCAAACAATATATCCTTCTGTCTTTGTCTCTCTATACATACATATACCTGCACAACTCTCTCTCTCTCTCTCTCTCTCTCTCTCTCTCTCTCTCTCTCTCTATATATATATATATATATATATATATATATATATATATATATATATATATCTTTCTGTGTGTGTGTGTGTGTGTGTGCGTGCTCGCGCCTGTGTGTTCGCGCCTGCATTTACTTAAAACCTCGATTGTTCTCACACAGACTCATCTGTATTTCTAGCCCCTTGCTATCATTTCCAGTATTAATGTGCTTTTCTGTATTAATCCCGTTCGCTCATTTACATATAATCCCACACAATCTCACACAGTTGCTCAGTTGCCTGATGGAGTCATGGTCGACCTGAGGCACGCGTCCGCGAACGTGAACTTGTTAGCTGTCCCCAGTGGCCACACCCTTACTTGCTACAGGAACCCGCACACTTCGGGGCCAGTACCAAACCTGTGCCCCCACGAGGCCGATTGCCCCCACGGCCCCTCGAGGCGGGACTTTAATCTCGTTAGTCATTGTTCTGGGCTGACGTCACTCGGAGGGGGTCATTACTGCAGATTAGGCCCTTCTGCGCCTCCATACTGAAGCGTTTTCCCCCAAAGATCTACAGCAGCAGTACATAAATAGGCGTGAAGCTTCTGCCCCTCACACATTCTTAACTCTTGATCCTTTTAACCGGGAGTCAAATAGATAAGACCCGTTTAACAATTCCTCCAAGATTATGTTGTGCATTTAATCTTTTGTTTTTGTGTTTGCCTCAGCCGGCTATTTATTCAGAAGAAACCCCCTGAAGGGGTTTGTGATCTCTGGAGAAAACGTCGGCATGACAAAAAACTCGGTCCTAAACGCGACATTTGTAAATCTCTTTAAGTAGAGAAACTGCTGGCCTCTTGTGAAAATCTCCCATGAACCTGCATTAGCACCTGGTAACAGTGCTGAAACACACATGCACGCATGCAACCAACTACACACACACACACGCACGCACACACACACGCACAGGCTGTACTTTACAGATATCAGACGTTATCCACATCTAGCATCGGTCCCCGGGCGCTATGCTAACAGCCTCCTCTACAAGCCAATTTACAAGGATCTGGTCATGTTTACATTAGCCCTTTCCCAGTGCATGGAAAAACGCGGAATAGGAATGAGCAAAATATGAATTATTCAGTGTTCCCCCCGGCCATTAACACGTTTCCCTTGAATAAAGTGATAATAGGTTATCATCTGTGAAATGGAAATTGCATAACAGAGACAGAGAGAGCGCGGCTCCGGTTACACCAGAGGAAATTAATTTCACAGCACATCTGCTCGGCCAAGCTCGACTCCCGAATGCTAAGTATGAGAAAATGTAGTCGTTCAGGTCCGCTAGCTTTCTAATTAGATTAGTGTGTGTTTGCAGCCGGGACCCCTTAGTCTAGTCAGAGGAATTAGTGTTCCCTATTACGCACACCTAATATTTATAATAGAGAAATGACTGATCCAATTAGGGAAAGTAAAAAAAAACGCATTGTTATCTTATTATATGAATCAAGCACAATGTTGAACTGGTTTCTGCGTGTTTGTTTCAGGAGCGCAACTCACAGACACGCCCTTGGAAACAGAATCTGGCCTCCAGACGTCTCACACTATTTAACAAGCTTTAACCCCGAGGGCCAAGTTAAATGAAAAAAGTCAACCGCGGATGATAAGAGAGCTGAAACGAGTCAATTTGGACCTCCGGTTTAAATCACTGACAGTAGCCCATGGACAATAGTTTGATTTGGTTCCCCATCAGCGGAAAATGGATGTAAGTTTAAGTGCACAACAGTCGAACGCCAACGAACGCGGACTTCTGAGCAGCTCTGTCGTTGTGTTTTTGTTTAGTTGTTTACTGGTGGACAGCTGTAAATGATAAGCAATGATGGGGGCAGTATCTGAAATAGGCATCAGCATTCCCTCAGGTGAGCAACCATGAGAGTCGTAGACGCCCGGGGGATTGGGGGTGGGGTTGGGTTGGATTGGACCGCCTCTCCCCGACTACTCGCCCGTTTCTGTTCAGTGCTCAGTTCCACGGTTCACAAGTCTACTGAGTACTCTTAACACCCAGAAGGTGCCACTGCAGACACTATTCATAATTAACACAGGCACGTCTCTAGTGTCTGTGAGTGTGTGTGTGTGTGTGTGTGTGTGTGTGCGTCCATGCATGTGTGTGTACATGTGTGAGAAACCCCCCCAAAGTGAATTTCCATAGCTAAGGTCCAAAGCTGTGCAAGGCACCATATCTGAGCCAGTTTAAAATTCTCACATTTATAAATTTATAGCTTCACATCACAGTTGAGAGATAAAGTTTTTGACCTCTTTGAAACAACCTAAATAGTCTGCTGAAATGGCTCATGTCATCAGATCTTCATAATGACAAATAAGTCAAATGAAGTCTTATTTGTACAATGAAGTATTTATAAACACTTTACATTACTTTAAAATCTTTAATTTACAATTGGCCTAAACAATCCATGACACTGATGGGAAAAGTTTGCGAATCGTAAGTCTTCTTGAAAACAGACTGCTATCAGGTGCTCCAATCAGATCTGCACTGCCGTATACAAAACAAAACAAAGCAAAACAATCTTGGTCTTCTGTTTATCACAAGACACAGCAGAATTTGGTTGTCATATGTGGAATTTGGACTCGTTCCATCAGTCCACAAATTAATATCTAGAATACATCCATGAATCCACAAATGAATATCTAGAAGAAATATATGACGTTTGGTACTGTTTCCATATTCCTTATAAATCTGATGTTTTACTAAGGAAAGTTCAAGGTTTTGCATGGTAACAAAGAACCTTGTATGACAGCTAAAGATGAAGATGTTTGACACTTGATAATAATTGTGTTCTAATATATCCACATTAAGGAATAACACTTGTCAAGTGGGAGCTTGAATGGTAGGTCAATGTGGAGTAAAGGCCTGTTTTCTGTGCCTGACTCTGCTGTCTGTGCTAGCTTTGTGTTAGCTTTGTGCTAGCTTTGTGTTAGCTTTGTGCTAGCTTTGTGCTAGCTCTGTGTTAGCCTTGTGCTAGCTTTTGGTTAGCTTTGTGCTAGCTTTGTGTTAGCTTTGTGTTAGCTATGCTAAAAGCAACCTGTGTGCTTCCTGGGACAGTTTTAACTTTAAAAAAATGTTTTATTGAGATATTTATTTAAAAAACTGAGCTGTTTTGGAAAGGGCAACTATGTTTGGTGAAATCACCAGTCGAACTTTAGTCCACCTCTGAATCCTGACAGAAGTAAGGGGCCTCGTGGGCCGTGGCCGTACGTCCTCAGTGGAACGTCAGCGCACCTGTCTGAAGTTCATGCCACATGCCGATAATCCAAAGCAGAAGATACCCAACAAGAGAGAGAGTTGTGGTGAAGAAGCTCTGTGATTTAGAAAGATTGTATCGCATCATGTTGACCTTCATTCAAAAGTTCTTCTCACATCTGCCATGTTCCTCCATCTAAGCTCATCTGTGTGTGTGTGTGTGTGTGTGTGTGTGTGTGTGTGTGTGTGTGTGTGTGTGTGTGTGTGTGTGTGTGTGTGTGTGTGTGTGTGTGTGAACCATGCAAAATATGGTGTGTGCACTCAGATGTGTGGTGTTTCCAACTCCAAGGTCTTTTAAAGGTGAATGTGCAAACTGCACCAAATGAAACCTGCCAAATGCCATCATTCTGACTACAGAGGAAATAGAAGGAAAATGCCAAACAAAGCAGTAGAAAGAAAATACTACTATTACTAGAACTACTACTAACCAAAGATTCAATACACTCTTCATGTCAGTGTGAAACAAGTTGATTAAAAGAAAATGAATAATATGAACCAAGGAGTTGTTTTGGGCTTCGTGTTCTTGTTTGTGTTTACATCCTTCATGAGGTAAAATGTCCGGTTGGACACTTTGCAGACGCCCATGTCCTCTTTGGTGAAGGTTTAAGTGGCAAATTGTAGGAGTGTTACCTTCAATGTTTAAATGACTTAATTTCTGCATGCAATGACAAGAGATGAGCTGTTTATTACTTACCTAACCTTCAGATTAACATTCAGATTGATCACAGTGTTTTTTTCATTAATCTAATCTACCATCACTCTCAAATCATGCAGTTTATTGATGTCCACTCAAAGTCTCGGAGTGACGCGCATTAGCAAACGCTTTTCAAATTCTGCATAACTTTCCAAGATCGTGGAGGTCAGTCATCTTCCACGTCCTCTTAAATGACACCGTTAGCTGCTCTTCCTGGAAAACCCCAGCGCCCCGACGTTTTAACATCGATTCATATGTTGGTATTTACTCGGGGATCAAACATGACAGGTAAATATTTAGACAGGTTAAGCAGTGTCTTCATCCACAGCAATGTCAATCCGCTTCTAGCGGCCCCCACTTAGACATTCAGCTCTTGTTCCTGAAGCCCCGTGTCAGGTTCACTTCAGGATCAACGGGTGTGTAGTTGTTAATGGCATGAATGAAAATGATTCATTTCGGTTCCTCAGACGGAGCCTATGCATTGTGATTCGTATCATTTTAAGACTCCGTATCTCTCTGACACATCACAGCATCCAACAAATGGATTTTCAGAAAAGGCCGAACGTTGCTTCGTCCCTCTGAAACCCGATCCGTAGGCCCCGCCCCCTGCCACATATGAGCGCATAGCGTTTATCAAGCCATCTGATTGGTTGGGGGGAAAAAAATCATAATTGCGGTTTTTATCGGTTTCTCTTTTTTTTAACCATACTTTCTGTCAACAAAATCAAAACATCTCTTTGAAGGAGCACTTCGTCTTGGCCGTCTTACAGATGAGCTATGATGGATAACGAGGGAGTTCATGCTCTCTACTCTTTTTTTTGTCAACAGGAGACTATTGCTTTGAAGTAATAAATCATAAAAAGTGCTCTGTTCCTAAACGTTTATAGATAAGGGAGTTAGGGATCAAATCAATTCCGGTTTCTGTACCCAAGCTCCTGTGTTCAGTGCAAACAGCCTGAAACAACCTGAGTGTCCAGGAAGTCCAACGTGAAGGTATTATAGATGGACTCCCACCGTGGGGGTTGGTGGTTGGGTGGGGGGTTTCCTATCTGTTAAGACTTGTCCCCTAGCGCCAGTATTTCTCTGTGAGGAACTGCACTATGATATGAGCTACATATATCAAAAATAGTTCAGTGAGGAGGAACTATGAATCAAAACACACTTTAAAGCAGTTGATGATCAAAAAGAAAAAAAAAACACAGATAGTAATCAGAATGGAAAGAAGTGTTGTAAAAGAATTCTAAAATCGTGCTGTATGATTGGTTGACTTCTAAGGAGTCACATCAAAACTCCTCCCATACTCAGAGCAAGCAGTTTGGACGCGGGAGAAAGTGCCATGAGGTCACTTGGCATGCGGCTTTGCAACAGCACTCTGGGAAATTTCATTCGTAAAACAAATTTTATTTCATTGTCATCCAGATCAGTTACCCATAATGCCTGTTTCATGGAACAAATTAATATCTGAATTTGTTGGGGTTTTTTTTGCTTTGTTTGTTTGTTTTGTTCCATTCTGTTCTTGTTCATCTGTTTGATGGTCCTATCACCAGTCACTGGGTGGTAAGAAATTAATATGGCCAAACACGAGTCGGACCTGGTTGGTGAAACCGTGTCGGTGCCACAGGCCCGACAGGCTATTCATCACGCCGGTTAAGTGTCAGCATTAAATTATCCCAGCTATTATGACAGGCACATTATTCATCGGGATGAGGCCGGGTGACGGGGGGGGGGGGGGGGGGGGGGGGGGGGGGCATTGCAGCCGTCTCCAGCTTCTTATCGATCAGTGTTGTCTCCATTACCAAAAAGAGGGGCTATCTGCATGACACCGCACTCACCATGAATGCTGATGACGTCCCCAGCTGTTCCACCACTCTTAACAGAGAAAGAGCTGGGAGAAAACAGAGAGAGAGAGAGAGAGAGATGGAGGAAGAGAGAGTTTTTTAGAGAGAGAGAGAGAGCGAGAGAGATAAAGTGGCACTGTACACAGTCTCCTGAGAGAGGGATATAATGAAGAGGAGGGCACTTTAATACGCAGAGGATCGAGAGCCACCGCGAGCCACGTGAATATCTTTTTGAGCTCTCCCTCCTCTCTCTTCTCTCTCCTTTAAGCAAATCAAGTTATCTGGGGCGGCCGCGGCTGTTTCGGCGGAGGCTGTGGCGGCTACGGGTTGATAAGGCCCGAATGAGGTCCACGAGGGCGGCGTCTGATGCGGGCGTCGCTTAAGTGAATACCCAGATAGCCCCACCACACTCTCCGGATGATCCGAGCCGACGTGCGAGGGCCCATGTTCTCAGTGCTGTGTGTGTCGGGGGGGGGCAGATAAAGCCGCAGGCGGGGAACACGGCCCAGAATCCCTCATTTCTCACCCTTCGTTTCTTCCACGCATCAAATGTGCCAGAAGGCATTACTTAAGTAATGGCAGAAGATAGCCGGCCAGTGGCAGTGTCCCTCTCGCTTTCATTTGAAACGCATCAAATCTCCTCTAATTCCACATCGCGGGGCTCTAAATTGCCCTGTGCTCTGGAACGTATCTGAAGACTCTGACTTATTCGCGTTCATTTCTTCTTTTTTTATTTTCTTTTCATTTAAACTTTGTACTCCTCCAAAGTCCTTGCCATTATATCAATCCAAAATTGCATTTTGTGCAGGTTAATCTCTCTCTCTTTCTCTCTCCTTTTCTGTCTCTCTAATACATGCAGCTACAAACACGTTCGCGTGAACCTCACGTGAAGTTACATACCGCACGTGACCCGCAAACGTGTCACCGAGCGTCATCGTCAGCTTTAATTAGTGAAAGTGCCTATCATTCTTCTCGTGAACGATCACATGGCAGGTGATATCCCGCACGTGTAAGCCACACGTCCTGTCTGTCCTCGCGGGACGCTTTGACCCTTCCACTCCGGAGACCCTCTCAGTCGTTATGTACTGAACATCTACTGAACAGCTACTGAACAGCGCCCGGCCGTGACACAAACGCACTCTGATGATTCACCCGGACTTTAATTTCACTGCTATTGCCTCTTGCGTTCAGGCAGAACCCGATATCATAGATACTATTCATCATGGTCATCAAAAAAACGGTTGTTGCAAAATTAATGAAACTGGGGTTTGTTCATTTGAAGGAAACTGTGCTTCAAGTAACATTTACCCTAACACTTGCCTTTTTTTAGCTGAACATTTGATATTAAAATACCAAATATTTACTTGATATTGTTACTATTGCACCGAAGTCCCTTTATGATTTTGGTGAGTGCAGTGTGTGTACTTTGTGGCTTTAAGTCCACGCTTAGGTCAGAGAGTGGTGGAAAGTGGAACTTGATCGTATGGATCAGCGGTTAGAGAAAGAGGCAAAAACCAGCCGGATTTACAGGCGGTCTTTCTGCAGTACAGCCGGGGAGCAAAGCCCAATATCATTGTCATCTAAGTGTGCCGTGTACTGGGAGCCTGTAACAGTAGATCGGGTCGATGTATGGATCCAGGAGGCGTGGGTGGGTTCCCCCAGATGAGACTCCACCAGTGGACAGACCCTGTCTGCCAGCGCCGAGTGACCCACGTGACAGACGCGATCAGAAGCAGTCTCCCCTCTGCGATCTCACGTGACAGACGTGATCCGAAACAATCTGATTACGAAGCTACAATGTCGCCATGAACTCCAATCCACCTTGAACCAGAAAGCAAAAGCAGTGCCAAATACTCTAGTCATCCTTTTGTTTATATATACACATTGCAAGACTTCTCTGTTATTGAAGGATGTTGTGTGGATATTTAAGTGGTGTATTATTTCCATATTACTGAGCGATGATCCTCACGTGGTCAGACAGAGGTGACAGGTTTCTTTTAGTATCAAACTTGCAAGTTCAAAATAATACTAAATCTGATTATTAATAATATTAAATATGATGTACCACCATTGAGCAGTGCATAGTGACCAAACAATAGTAATGTACAATTATCACAGTAAAGTAGTAAATTAAGGGGAATAATTGTCAAAAAAATTGAAATAATAAAATTTGATAAAAAATCTTTCATTGCTAATTAGTTTTGCAAAAAAAAAGCCCCAAAAAAACGTGAACATAAGTTTTTTTCTGCCCTTAGACAGAGCAAATAAACAATCGGCATCATTCCAGCTGTGCATTTATCTTCAGAGCTTCCTTCCTCTTATCTCCGTCTTACAAATCTCTCTCGGACCCACAACATTTTTCACCTGATCACTCGTCGGGTGCCAGTCGCCTCCATGTATTGAACTGCCCTCAGAATCGATACGGGGTGGCTGTGCTTATGGAAGCTAAACTAAAACATAACTCAGTCATGGCCCAAAACTGCCTTCTGTTATATGAGGCTCCTTTCAGTAGCATTATAAAAATAACACACCCCGGTCGCACATATCATTTTGAAGTGTGGAGTTTTATGGCCAGCAGCTTATTTAACCGGAAATCACACGAGGGAGAATTATTCCGTCTGACACTCTCGTCTGACACTCTCCTCAGCGCCTGAACCGTCGCGTTCAAATAGAAACTCTGGGGTTTTTATTTGCGTCTGGGTAATTCAAACCTTTTGATTCTTGGTTCAAACTTTTCCTCGCTTCAGGTATGTCTCCTGGAGCTCAAGGTGTCTCGAATATTCCATACAGCCCTTGGAACTCCGTAACCTCGAACCGCACGATCAAACGTGAACTGCGTGACCAAACGTGAACCACGTGATCAAATGCCTCCAAAAGGTGTGGGGTGGGATCAATTTCCACCAATCAGCAGAAAAGATGAATTATATTCCTCCATAAGGAACAAGGGGAGAAATAATAGAATCTCCTCCTTACACACACACATACACACACACACACACACACACACACACACACACACACGACTCACAATAAAAAGGTTGGGGAAAGGATAACAAACAAGTGGTCAAGATTTGCCGGCTTTCACCATCACTCTTAAGTGGTAATGGGATAACCCCGGACACATCGCACGCCTATCAGGTGGCCCCTCACACTCGACCCCTGGGTGAGACAGGAAAGGGCCGCTTTGTTTGCGCCGATTGGGCCTGCCGTGCCTCTCCGTAATGAAGTGACCCGGAGTAATGGAAAGCCCTCGGCCCCGCTCGGATGATTTTCGCCAGGATAAGAGAGGAAGGGGGGGAGGAGGGGAGGGGGGGGGGGGGGGTCTGAGGGTGGGGGGGTGGGGGGGTGTTGGATCCTGATTCGGAGTCACAGTTCATTTCATTTTTCGCCTCTGATGAGATCTCCTCCGCTATCTGATAAAATTGAACAGCCATTACCGGCCCCGGCTCAAGCAGACCAAGCGCTCCTAACAGAAATCCTATACGGCCCACTTTGTCAGCAGTTTTGAATTCGCCGTCACTAGGGGTCGGCCTGGATGATGGGAATAATCTGCCACAACCAAGATTGACAGTTCATTTCAGAAATCAATATTTACAATTTACTTCTTTCAAAGTTCATTCTGGGAGAAGATTCCATATTATCCCTTTCCAAATAAGCTGATCATATCGTACCCGGGCCCTGGAATGAGTTTTCCCAAAACGTGAATTTTTTGGTAAAAATCAATGTCGGCATTGTGCGCTTTAATCTGGCCCTCTGATGACAGTAAATCTTTATCTTTTTATGGGCAAACGGCCACGGGGCGCTGACACCATTTCCTCCCAGAACAAAAGCCCCCGGCCCGGTGCGGACTCGCCGAGATACATGGAGCCCTAATGCGGCTGGACGTGCCTCCGACGGGTCATTAATCAGACGCAGTGACAGCCACCCCCCCCCCCCCCCCCCCACCTCGACGGGCGGGTCGGAGGGGGGGGTCTGCGCGGGCAGCAAAGGTAGAACACCGAGACGGGAGCAGGGGGCTGAGGAGGAAGGTGGCTGAAGGTGACGGAGGTGACGGTGGTGGTGGTGATAGAGGTGGAGGTGATGGAGGTGTTGTTGGTGGTGGAGGTGGTGGTCGAAGGGGCTGGCATTCAAAACCGAATACTTGAAACTCCACCTCTCCCAAGCGCTCCATTAAAACGCCCTCTTGTTTTGTTTAAATTCCTGCTGATTGGCGACATCTGAAACTCATCTATACAAATTGGCCCTGCTGGTTAAGTAGTGCCTGATCGAGGGAGGTCCCACTACAAGGGGCTGGGGGGGGGGGGGGGGCAGCCATGTTTGTGTCCTCTCGGATTCTACTCTGTCATTCATGCTCATTTGGACATAACACAAGCTGATGGCTTCCTAATTTGAATCCCCCTTATTTAGCTGTAGTACCTCACATCCTGTTAAAGGACTGCATGTGATGCTGATTAATGACTATTTAATGCCATCACAGAAGAGGAGCAGTGTCTCGATCACTCCCAATCAACACGTTAAGCCATGCAAAGGAGACTCGATTAGATAACTTCCTAGCAGGGCCAATTTTGTCAGGATCCATTTTTTTCTGTTATCTCTCCGCGAAGATCATACAGGTGTGTACCTTTGTGAATTCACAAAACTAGGGCTGCATTTGTTAGCCAAAACCTTTTATTCCACCTAAAGGTGGACAGTGAGGGGGCAGAGGATTTGTAAGTGTCCCTGTTGGTTAAATAGTTTTTTTTTTTAATGTAAGAACTCAACCCATAGAGAACTCTACCTTCCTAGGCTTTGGGAGCACCATAGCATTAAGAAAGTCTTATGGATGGAAACTTATGAAGTTCAAAGCAAAGGGAACATGCCTGCTCTGAAAGGTGTGTATTTTGGGGGGTGACACGGGACAGGGTCTCTCTCTCTGCTCTCAAAGGCGTGGACTCGGGGGTGACATGGGACACACTACATGTCCTAGTGTGATAAAGCACGCAAAGTGATAATTACTTGTTGTTTTCAAAGGCACATGGCAAAGAAAGAAAATGATGTTACACAGTGTGAAGTAAAAATCATTGCATTAGTGCACACATGACTAGAGAGGAGACACCTGAGAGATGGACGTTTTGTTAATTTATTTGTTCACTGCTCGTCTCCTGCACTTTGACAAGAGGTCCTGAGGTTTAGATGTACAGAGCACCACTGATGGCATTCCAAGTGACATACAGTACATGTTTTTGCCTTTTCTCTGCTCTTGTTTGATAAGACCTCTGGAAACAAATGGGTGGAACTTATGCGTTCCGACCTCACAATCTGATTGGTCGAGCACTCCCTCTCGTGTTCTATTGCCTAAGTATTACACAGCAAGTTTCAGGAGCTCTACTGTGTGTTTAATAGTTAAGATCACTTTAGTGAATGTTAAAGCTTTCATGGGCCTCAACCGAGTAAGAATCAGTCTGCTATGCAATAATATCTAAAGACAAATTTGAATATTCTTTCTTAACATGCAAACAGTTTTAGCAAGCATTACAGCTTTGTACAGTTTCAGCCAACATTTCATTGGCTGTCCACTTATGCCTGCATCAGTATTCACAAAGGTGCAGTTACGTGATAGACGACGTTCCTTTATCTGAGATTACATTTGCTAACACTTGATGACAAAGGTAATGTTTGGACAGCAAGACATAGTCATACCATAAAAATTCACCATAAAAGAGAGCTTTAATTCCAAGTTTAAAGAAACAAAACAGGGTTATCATTAAACTGATTTTAGCACTTGCAATCAAACATTTACTGGCTCAGCACCATATGTGAAAACTCCAAAGCCTGATATCGGTGTGCAGCATATTTGACTATTCTATTATTTCTGGGGTCTGTGGGGCTTTTGTGAAGCCAACTAGCTGCCGTTGTAATCCCATAATAATCCACTGTGCGTCATGAAACAAGCATGCGCAGAGACATCTGTAGCTGTTTTTTTCTGCACCATTTTATTCTCTGTTAGATCATCTCCATGGCACAACGCACCACGTGAGTTGTCCCGCTGTAAGGATGTTCAGCACACCACCTCATGTCTGACTTCAACGCTACGCCTGTCAACGGAGAGGGGTCACGGGTACAAGTGGGAATCCATCCGCTGTGGGTCCAGACTGGGTTTCGTGGTAGTGTATCCCGACCTGTTCCAGTCACATACAAGATGGCCTCGATGGGTTTCTTCGGACTAAACTGGAAAACGTGTTATTCATTTATTTATTTATAACATGATGGTAATGTGGAACAAGTTGTAATGTTAACATTTGAAGCAAAGAGCAATATGGCTGAAACAGTTAGCCAGCTTTCTAACTGCACTTCTGTACCAAATGGGGTCTTTAGTGCACTGGGAAAGGGTTACGATCAATCAAAGCGAATTTTCTCAAACTGCAGAAAAACATATGTAAAAAGCCTAGAGTATGTGCATAATTTACATAAACTTATATTTGAAAATTATTCTGGATTCCAAAATCAGATATAGAATTGAGTGGAATATGAATTTGCATCCAGTTTAAGGCTATTTGAAGTTGATTCGTGCAGTGGAGTCTTAGTGGAAGTGCCGTGAACGGGCAGGAACACGGTGAAGCTCGGGTCCGTTTGGCTCGGCTGCAGTAATATCCAAACACGCATTAGCACAAGGAGCCAGACCCTTCAAGACAGGCGCTGATGTCATTAGATAAGAAATAAGAAATCTGAGTACCTGCTCCACCAGGAGCCTTAACCTGATTTGTGAGGGAGGGGGTTGCTGGTCAGGGAAACAAACGTTATCCAATTTCAAGTGTTCCCTGGAATTGAGGTGATGTTCCAAATCACCTTATAGGAACCAATAATTCAGTTTCGATTGATCACTGGTTGAGGAAGAGGCTGGTAGCTTAGGTCTGTCAGATGCCTGAGGTTCAGTATACAGCAGTGGCTGATAAAAGCACCATATGGAGTGGGCCAAAATAATACGGATGAAGAAATAACGGCTACTTTTTATTGTGGAGGTTGAGACTTTTTTTGTTTGTGTGATGCCATAGGGCATCCCTGAGCTAAGAGCAGGGGCCTCACGAGGTCGGAGCGCTGCACCGTGGCCCCCCCTCCTCAGTGGGCCCCGACGGAGAAAATAAAATACTGCACTTCTCCTTATTGACTGAGCGAAACGAAATAATCTATGATGCATGAACAAGTCCTAAATGAAATAATAATATCCTTAGCGGTGAAAAACGGAGCTGTGGTACAGTAATTGAACAGATTTATTTTACCTCCATGGAAAAGGAGGCAGAGAGAGAGAGAGGGAGAGAGAGAGGGGGGAGAGAGAGAGCAAGAGAGGGAGAGAGAGAAAGAGAAAGACAGAGAGAGGGCCAGTGAGAGAGAGAGAGAGGTTCCTGCTGAAAACAGCCTCAGCTATTTTATTTAATCTCATATTGGGGGAATTATTGGCTGGTAATCCATTGTTAAACATCATTTAGAGTGATGGATGGTAGACGTCGAGCTTTTCCCCACATAATCAATTCATATCTCATTAGCTCGTATTATTTATGATTCTCATAATAGTCCCTGCAGGGCTTGGGGGGGATGGGGTAGTCTGGGGGTGGGGGTGGAGGTCTCAGCTGCGGCTGGAATGAAATGAGACATACTGTAGCTTATGAGTTCATAACTGCCTATATAAAACCGCTTTTCCCAGCACTATTGATTTGCTTCAACCCATTCTGGAGACGAATAGAGAGGCAGCGGCCATAATTGGACAAGCCGGTCCTCGCTCACACACATGCACCAAAGGGTAATGACTCTGTGTATACACGGGGAGTGAGAAATACAATAAAGCAATATAGAGGAAAAAACATTGAATTACTCTGCAGAGCCGGGCAAAAAGAAGTCAGAGAATATGTAAAAACGTGGGTGTGTGGAAGTTTAACGCGGTGCTGGCTGCGTTTACACACTGACAGCTGTTTCTGTAGTTCACTGTGTGCAAAAAGTCAATGGCTTCCGTCTGGACAGCACCATCAGGAAGGTAGCCTGTAGATAATGCCATCGTGTGGTCCACTCCGTCCAGTTTGATACAGACTCTTCGCTTCCCTTGCTGTATAAGTCTCCCCGTTTCAGATATTCCAAATCAGCAGTAAAAGAAAAATGTTGAGAAACAGTTTTGGCTATTCCAAACCTTTGGGCCCGTACAAATATTTGGCATATCTAAATTTTCTCCAGACTTTTCTCTAGACTGTCAAAAGCTAATTTATTTATTTGTTCAAATTTTTAATATCCAAAAAACCCAAAGATACGCAAGCAGGGCCCTGGTTGGAGAATTGCTGCTTACCTTAGCCAAAATCGCCACCTGCTGGAAACATGCAGACATAGACTTAAAACGAACTTCTCTGACTGACTCATTGCTGTCATTCTATTCGATGAGATCAGATCTGTGCATATTGAGACCAGTGACCAAGAGTGACCAAGATAAATTATTACTTTCACCTCTAACAACACGAACAAGCAATTACCAAGCAATATCTAAGGATGCGTATTAAATTACATCATCATTTTCATCGGATAGTATAGACACTTGTGTGGTTGCATGACCAATTACAATGCAGGCGCCTGTTAATAAATAAAACTGAGTTGTTATATTTTATCGTAGAAGTTTGGGACTGTTTTGGAGTGGTAGTCCAGATCAGACCCTATACAGCATGACCACGAGGGCAAACAGAAATGACAGAAATGACTGAATTATTAGCATGTTGTGTGATTAGAGTAATTCTTCTGCATTGATAGAGGCATATATGATATATCAACTCCTTATGGGTGAGTATATTAGCTACTTAACGCATTTAATTTGAAAAGAGCAATTCACACCACGTATTCTTGTATGATTTTGACGTGCCATGTATTAGTGTATGTATTAATATGCATCATATTAGGTAATACTCCTCATATTAGGTATTACAACAACAGCTTTATGGACCTGGGTCCCATGCCGTATAAGGAAGACGAGTTTGATGTTTCAGACATGCTTCCATTAGCCTAATGAAAGAGAGGAGTTTGTTTCCATGATGTAAGGCGATAGGTGGTGAGATGGACAGCATATTCAAGAGAAATGACTGAGGCCCCAGTGTTGTACCAACCAACCAGTTCACCTCTCCCAGTACCGTCTCTTTAATTACACTTCCCCCCAGCGCTGTCTGGCGGCGGCATTGGTGTCAGAAAGCGGACACCGTGGTCTAACTTGACAGTATCCATAAAATGGGAGGAAAGGTTTTTTTTTTTATTCAGGGCCCAGACAGTACTGAGTTACTGATGCAAGCTTGCGTCGGCCAGTTTGGTCGCGGGTCAATTTACTATGACAATAAATTGTTTAAAAACGGAAAGATTTCATTTCGACGCATTCTAGTGTTTCACTAGATGTGTGTATGAAATTTCGAAGTGACATTTCTGTTTCCATAACGGACACCACCGGAGATCTCTCCTTATCGAGATGATGGGGGGGACTCCTCCTTCGTCTGGGACTCCTCATCCTTCCGCATCGGTTTGTCCTCCTCAGCGTGATCCAACCTTGGAAATCATACGAATTAAGCTAATACAAGGAAGAGGAAGTTATCGTGTCTCGGCCGGACGGATGTCCCAGGTGACGCGTGATCTGTCAAGGTTTTGTTTCGCATCCATCCGAACCGCATGATGCAGTCGGAGGACTAAAATGTCAACAAGTCACTTGGCTGGCGAGAGTGAGAGCTGCTCTCTGGCGGGCGGAGGTATCATGTTCCCGAGTGTGTGTGTGTGTGTGTGTGTGTGTGTGTGTGTGTGTGTGTGTGTGTGTGTGTCTGTGTGTCAGTCATCAGCTACACTGATTATTCATTGAATTACAAACTATCTAAAATGTGTGTGTGTGGTCTGTTTTCTAGCAACTGAAGCAACCACTCTAGCCAGGGGTGATATCACCATACAGAAGAGACCATTATTCTCCAAACCATCATATATTCTCTAAACAATTGTACATGATAATTGTAGTCAGGAATTCTATAAAAATCTGTAAAATGAGATGCTTTTAGTGTTATTGTCACAACTCTGGGAGGCAGTTTTGACCTAAGTGCAGGAGATCTTGAATTTTATGATGATTTATTAACAAAAATATACAAGGAAGACTAAAACTTAGAAGATATCAAACAAGACTAAAGACATCAACCAAGTAATACTAACTAATTACAGACAGAAGTAATAAAAATTGACATGGACATAATACATATGTATCAACATAGACAAACAAAGGTACACAAAGCAAACCTGCACACTACAAACTATAGAGACAAGATCAACACAAAACAAACAAGACTAGTAACAGAAACTGCATTGAATGCAAGAATACAAGACATGAGTTAACAAACAACAGAGAGAACTAGAAAAAAATACCAACACCAGGAACAAAGCAAGAAACTAAACACAGGACTTAAATACACTAAACGAGGACCCAAACGAAAGT
The DNA here is from genome assembly GCF_052324685.1 of Brachyhypopomus gauderio. Lineage (NCBI taxonomy): Eukaryota > Metazoa > Chordata > Actinopteri > Gymnotiformes > Hypopomidae > Brachyhypopomus > Brachyhypopomus gauderio. The sequence goes on along the minus strand of NW_027506917.1, from coordinate 806,869 downwards.
AATGATGAGGGGGCGGAGATCAAGGGAGGGGTGTGAAAACCGACACACCCAGGAGTTTCAAAATAAAAGGCACACAAACGCATGGAGAACAAAACTAAGACATGACTGACAAGAGAGAGCGGAACCATATGTGACAGTTATGAAATGCATAATAATAAAATCATAAAATGCTTGAGTGAACCAGACGCGCTTAAATGCTGTTTGCTCAAGTCCCTTGAGATTTGGACATGGCGGATTAAAACAAAGGGACGTCCACGGTAACAGAAATGCCATCACAACGCACACGTCTGTGAGGATGGCAGGTCTTCACGACGTGAACCGTGTCAGCAGTGCGAGGGTGTTCCAACTCCAGCTGCCCACGGAAGGGCCAGAAAGGAAATGAACCGAATGTGATTACGATGAAGTCGTCAGCCGTAATCTGCCGGCGCCATACAATCGTGCAGGAGCGTAGGCCGGCGCGGGCCTGGAGAGGCGTCCGGACCGTGATATTGGTGTGCGGCAGCGCGTGACACCGCTTGGCCCCGGGGGGACACGCCAAAGATGAAGCTGACAGCACGATGATGTCATCAGAACAAACACAGAGAGCGCTTCACAAAAACGGAGCCGGCGGGCCGGAGGGGGGTGGGGTAAGTGGGAGGCAGTGGAGTGTGTCCGCCACTCTCGGGGCAAATCGCGGAATTTTAAACAGCATCAACTGAACAGAGGAGAGGAAGAAACTCCGGCTGGCCAGCGGTCAAATATATATGACCCAATACCCCTTTGGTAAATGGGCGTGGATCCTACCCTTTGGTAAAGGCCCGAGGTTCCTACCCTTTGGTAAAGGTGCGTGGTTCTTACCCTTTGGTAAAGGGGTGTGGTTCTTACCCTTTGGTAAAGGGGTGTGATTCCTACCCTTTGGTAAAGGGGCATAGTTCTTACCCTTTGGTAAAGGAGGGTGGTTCCTACCCTTTGGTAAAGGGGCATAGTTCTTACCCTTTGGTAAAGGAGGGTGGTTCCTACCCTTTGGTAAAGGGGCATGGTTCCTACCCTTTGGTAAAGGGGTGTGGTTCTTACCCTTTTGTAAAGGAGGGTGGTTCCTACCCTTTGGTAAAGGGGCATGGTTCCTACCCTTTGGTTTCCATGTGCTTTAGTCTACAGTGCTGACAGAGTTTCATTGTTCATCTATAGCAGGGATGCACAACTTGAAGGAGGAGCCGGGCCAAAAATAAATGTAAACCTGCTTGAAGGGCGCGAGTTTACATTGTCGTGCGGGGGGGTTGGGGGGGGGGTGGCGGAGAGTAGTGTAGACTCCGCCCGCCTCACGCGACCCTGCGCGAACGGTGGAAGCGTTTATACTTTCTGCGTGCAGTGTTCTCCGAAACGATATGTGGTAGTATAAAGAAACACCCCTGGAAAACAGGGAAATGAACATTTACCTGATGAATTTTTATGTTGCTTTGTGTTTCAGGTTTGAAAGTGCTGGAATTTAGGCTAAAGTACTTGAAAATGCTTGAAATTGTAACTGCTTCGTTTCACAACAAATAGCTGTCTGACTGGACAGTTCTCTTGTATTAGGTTAACAAATACGAGCCTCTTGTAATTCCAGGACGAAACAAGAGAGAACATGAAGACGTTAAGATTGGGCATTTTGAAAATAAACAACCATTAAATAATGTGATTAAAAGTGAATTCTTTCGGATCATTTCGAGTATATGTATAAATATTTAACTTATTTAAGTTTATCGTGCTGGGAAATATTGAACTGGACCTTTAAAGTGAGGTACAAGTGCTTTAATTCCACCTTGTATAGGTGTATGAATCCTGCAAACATGACTTTGTTCATTGCGCTGAGACGCGCCGCGCGCGAAGTTACAAAATTCGAGAGGTGCACGACCGCGGAGCCACCGCAATTACGTCATTTTCGCCGCGCGGACCCTAAAACCAGGCTTAAAACGGATACAAATTATGTCGCGATCGATTCTTAATGTGTACTTACTCCCGCGGTAGCCCAACTAAAAAGTAGCCTAAAAAACAACACTGTTGGTTCGTCGTTCAAATCCGGGCACGAAGCCAGAAGGCGGGCCAAATTATTTATCAACTGGCGGGCCGCAACGGAGTCACCCGCGGGCCGTATGTTGTGCACCCCTGGTCTATAGCCATAAGCTCATGTTAAGTGATTTAAATCAACTCTGCAACTGTGGTGAGACAGGCCATTGTTTCCATCTTGAACTAATAATATCTAAGAGTTCTGGGTAGTAAATATGTCAGGGTAACCCGGTAAGAAGATTACAAACCTTCAGACACTAAATATTTTGGGCCTACACAAAAGATTTATATGCGTGACTCCTTAAAACATTTTAAGGTCATTTACCATTTCAGAACAACAAGTCACCTGACAGATATTTTAAAAGCAACGTGCGGAGGTTGAAGACAGAAAAGGTGAGGACGGGTGTGGGAAACCTGCATAAGGGACTCCTCATAGCCAACGAGGAACTGAATAGCTTCAAAAGAGGATTTAGCATCACTCTGGCAACCGACTGAGGTGAAACTCTCTGAAGTTAGAACGGTTTTCTTCACATTTTCTGAGCATTTCAAATTAACATGGAAAATGCAAGAGGGACTGAGGGGGCTCTTGGGTAGCAGAATGAAAAACTGTTTGTTTTTTTAATTAAAATGCTGACAATGTTTATGAAGATACTTTAGGGTCAAATTATCGGATGCTGAGAGGTTTATTCAGGAGGACTGCAGTGACAGGTCATCAGAGGAATGCACGGTGATGGAAACCTCAATCAGAACAGTATATGAGCGGATGTACAGTACCAGAAAAGGCACATCAATGTGAAGAAGACAGCCTGTCTTTAGTCAGCAACACAGCGTCAATATGCCACTATAAATTATGCATATTTCTTGGGGGGAGTCATTTTCCAAAAGATACCAATGAAAAGCTTGGAGCATTCACTGTGGTTTTCAGGGGACAGTGTTTAACTGTACCTTTCAACTAACTATAAACCTTTTTTGGACAACGTTGTACTAACTTGTACATTAGTACTAATACTAATGTTGCATTATTGGGATGATAAGTCAGTACCAAAGGAATTCATGTTGTCTCAGTAGATTGTTTCTAGGTCAGTGTGTCCACTCTCTGGAGACAAAACATGAGCAAAAACACCATCTATGACTTCCTCAGGAAAACCACAGTTTTCAAAATGTTCACGCTTTTCTGGAGGAAGTCTTCATTGTCACTACAAATGCACTGAAGTCTCAGCAGTTGCGAGTGAGAAGTTGGGTTTTTGAGTTTTTGCAGGGCCTTGGAATGGGAAGAATTGTACTGTAGATAGAAATGAGGTTTATAAAGGATGGTGGTATTCAAACAAGATTTAGTCAAATTGTACTTCATTACAATTTTATATCTCTACATATCTTACTTAAATAATTTATATATATATTTATATATAAGATGTGATTGTCACTTTGATATGATTTTCATCCTCAGCCTCCATGTGCTAAAAATATGTGACAGAGGGAAACGGAACAGTCAAATCAACAATCTGGTCTCTAGCACCACCATGTGGCATAAAAACACATTACACGTCAGTCTTTAAAACATTACTACAGTATATGTAGAGACAAAACTTCTGTGAAGCTTTTATGTGCATAGGCTTTTAAGCCTGAATTTGTTGCTGGTGTGTGTGTGTGTGTGTGTGTGTGTGTGTGTGTGTGTGTGTGTGTGTGTGTGTGTGTGTGTGTGTGTGTGTGTGTGTGTGTGTGTGTGTGTGTGTGTGTGTGTGCTAGTGTACCTATATTTTGCAATCATGAGGTAGCTAATTCTTTCTTCTTAATCTTATCAATTGGACAAACATGCAGAAACATCACTACCGATACCAGTTCAATAATCAGAATCAGGCTTTATTGGCCAAGTACTCACTCACACACACACACACTCACACACATACACACACACACACACACACACACACAACACACACACACACACACACACACACACACACACACACACACACACACACACACACACACTCATACACATACACTCTCTCACACATACTCAATCACACATACTTGTTAACACATATAAACACTCCCACACATACACACCACTTACATGGAGTGAACATTAATTCCCATAAACACACACACACACACACACACACACACACACACACACACACACACACAAACAAACAAACACACACACACACACACACACAAATGAAAACACATTTTTTATGACAAGACTGGTATTTAAGATGAAAATAGACTAATATAATAGAATAAACTTAAATTGAATAGAATTGAATCTTGTGTTATGTAAAATAACAGCTTCTGTGCTGTGGTTGATCATAAGTGTACTAAAAAAACAATTTTCCTGCTCTCGGTTCTCCACATAATGGCCTCCCTGGTCTCCCTGGAGATTTCACTCCAGTAGAGATAATATCTGCTACAACCTGTAGTGAACGTTATCGCCTCGAGGTGGCAGACGACAACTTTAGGGTTTGCGAAGTTTTCTCGCAGGAAAAAAAGTACAGTCGAGACCACTGCTAACGGTGACTATGTTATGAATGTATATCTGGAAATAGAAAACACAAACACACACATATTAATAATATTAATAATAAGAAGAAAAGAGTGTCTCCTCAGTGGTCAGGCACAAAGGGGTTGGTGTCGTGATCAGTGTGGTGTGGGGAGCTCCGTACACACCAGGCGCAGCACACAGCCATGAGGAACATACGCGCTATTAACGTGCATCGTGCTGGATAATCCAGACGGTGTGGAGCGCTGAGATTATCTAGCCAGCGTGATCCCGTGTCCTGGGATGACTGGGTATCTTTGACTAAGACATATGGTCACGCCTAAGACAGTTTTCTAAGACTTCCGTGCATTATTTTGACAGGTCTGAGTCAAAGGCCTATGGGAAAAGCAATATGTATAATATAAAACATACGGGGCCTTAGTATCTAACACCCAAAAGACGATTATGTAGCTGTGTGAACATATAGGAGTCAATGGGAGGGTGTGGATGTAGAAGATCTCTCTCTCTCTCTCTCTCTCTCTCTCTCTCTCTCTCACACACACACAAACACCCACAAATTGGTCACAAACATCGAGCTGATGCTCCTGAAAGACTCTTAAAATGCAGATTATCTCTTTCAAACTAAATGATGTTTATCTTGTTTTTGTTTCGCACGGTAATAAATGCAATAATTATTAATGTTATAAAAAGAACTAATAGGGTACAAGAGGCCAGCAGGCATTTCGAGCACAGCACGCATTTCAAAAATCGTGCATGACGAGCCCTGATCCGACGACGTGAGCTCATCCATCATGAAGCTGCTCAGCTAAAACGCCCTTCACGTCACCGCAGAAGGTTCTGGCCAGGTCTGTCACATCTGGTCATGTCATCACCGCAACTTCTCCTTCATCGCGCATTTATTATTCCAATCGCGCACTAGGATTTAGCAAGAGCTTCCTGCGAAATCAGGTTCTCTCTTTAACACACATGGGCCTCTAGGAGGCCATTTTCTCCACGGAGAAAGAGAGGACTCTTATGACAATGTCCAGCTCCTCATCTGCAAGGACACGGGTGGAGAGCTTAGACAGAGCCCCTGTCAGACCGACTGGATTGTGTGTGGGAAGCAGTTTGCATTTGGCGCTCTCTGAATTATTGAACCGCCGCGTGTCTTTTCTGCCTCTGCTGCGATGCTCGCGCGCCTTTTACAGACGCTCGTGCGTCCTCCTCGCGCTGACGGGGTATAATTGTATTGATTAGGCGAACACGAGCGATCCCTCAGCTCAAAGGCAGCTGTCTCCTAACTCCAGAAACCAACACGCGAATGCAGATACCACGAAGCCTCTTTCTTTAAACCCACATTAGTCGAATTTTACTTCAGTTATGTGTACTTTGTACATATTGATTCATATAGAGCTAACTGTTAAAAACATACAAACAAAAAAAAAAACAGCCTAAATGTGGTATAAGAGACACAAATGTGTTTTTGCCGATGTGATCAATCAGAGGCTGTCTTCATCTCGAGACAGGCCTAGTCCACAATCTCCCAGCAAGGCAGCAAGCTACATTTGCACTGAAGATTCCCACCATTGAATATGCACTGTACGCCCTCTGGCTCTAATTAAGCATTCGTCTGTATGCTTCTATACACACTGAATAGTGCATTTGTACATGTACTGTGTTTATAAATTTTTTTTGAGAATCTAATCAAGACACAGGGGGAAACTTGCTTTTCTTTGCTCAAATCAACTCAAATTCCCCCAGTCAAACATGCAATAATGAACTGGAGTCTTTGGTTAAATCCATATGTTATTTATTTGTAAATTCACACCAGTAATATCAAGCTGTTGGGCAGAAAGTTACGGCGATCCACTTTCACCAAAGTTCAGTAATAAATGACCTTGCACACATGTTTACATTTGAAACGTCTGGAAAAATTATCATAGGGAGATTAGATTAGCAGATTATGGTGTGAGAAGTGTGTTCTTTGCTTTGGTACCAGGAACAGAGTGCCTACAAATATGGATGTTTAGTCTGTTCATCAGTTTAGTGGGGTTTTTTTCACTATTTTAGGTTTGTGCAAAATGTAGATTAAAATACACTATTCTTGTGTTATCAGCTGTAGGTTGTAGCAATTCCAGCTAAGTCCTTGCTAAGTCTATTACTCAACTTTATAACATGTTTTAACATCTCCTGCCACTTCACAATTTCCATAGCAGAAGATGGTTGACCATCAAAGCGTCTGCACATATGGGTTCACATGGTCTTTGGAAATGCACAGCAATATGCTACTTGTTGCCGATCTGGTGAGTGTTTCATGGAGGTGTGACCGATAGGAAAGGATGATCAATTTCTAGCACCCCAATATTTAAAGTGCAGATTTGTATAGCCTCTTGCACAGAATTAATTTCACATTGTGTTATCCACGAATGCAAATATTCATGTTATATTTTGATATTTATATTTCTTCAGGCAAACATTTTTTTCTTTTAGTTTGTGATACTAATTTAGGCAATTGCATATTCCAGTGTTACATTTAGTACTATACTTCTGTAAAAATATTGTAAATAAGATAAAGCAAAATAAAATGTGTTATTTCACATGAGAGAGGTATTTTGTCCTTACTGCTGATAAGCAGGATTCCCATAAACACACACACACACAAACACATACACACACACATTTACAAACAGATCTGGAGGCCTTCCCTGTCATCCAACACTTGGGTGTAATTGATCGTGTTTTCTCTGAGGCCGAGTGAGCAGAGTAACACTGTTCACCCCCGTAAACAGCGTCTCACATATCACCCTGACGTAAAGGCACTGGGATGAAACAGAGAGAATGAGACAGAAGGTAAATAACTCAGGATTAAATCCTCATACTGCTGCATGAAATTAATACACTTCATTTTTACCATAAACAATGACACAGCTTTTTCAGTCTGTATTTGGTATAGAGTTTGTGTCTATTAAAGTCTATTTACTAAATAAGACTAAAGTCTATTTAGCTACCAGATTAATAAGACAAACCACCAGGTGCTAAATTTACCTCTGATCCCAATTTTTATACCCCAGCACGTCTGTAACAACACAGGATCTGGTTTAATTGAAGATAATATAGCGTAAATCACATAACAACGTAGAATGCATGTAAAATATTAATAAGGCATAATCTTATCTTCATATTGTTCATGCTTCATTTTTTTGTCAAGTGTGCTATTCGTGACCTGAAGAGATGACCTTTACAGTGCCCTATTCAAGGTAACATGAAATCTGAGCTGCATGTGGTAGTAATGTGATTTCCATCTCACGATTTGAGGGCCCATCAAGAGATGTTTCCCTTTCCTATAATAACCATGTGCCTAAGCCTGTAATACTGTATTTGAAGCATTGATGCCCATCTTCAAAAACATCTTGAACATTTAAAATCATGAAAGTAGCATGAAAGAAAGATGTTCATATTATGTTATATGCATTGACTTCTGTATAACCGACATTACAACTTTATAACAGAGAAACAGCACATGCTTGTCACAAGGTGAAACTTCACCTTCTTATACCTGAACCTTATAAACTCTCAGAAACTACACTGTAGTTCCTGAACTGTGAAACGCTACTGACACCCACAAATGTAGTTTAATGCCTTGAGACCTGCAACGTCTCTTGTTTGTGACCCTCATTGTTAATTATCTCGCACTTGTAAGTCGCTCTGGATAAGAGTGTCTGCTAAATGCCCTAAATGTAATTGAACATTACCATGTTGACATGTTGACACAAGATGTCCGATTTAACATTTGTATAACAGGCTAATTTGTTCAGATGTGACATTAAATCTGTAGGGCATGTTCAACTTTTTTTTACATGTTAGCATTTAATGAAAAATATACTATTTTACAGCAATAAACATCATGCAATCTTCTGTCTTCTTCGGATTTGTGTATGTTTATGAAGAACTACAGTGTAATGTCTAAAATGATGCAGAGGTAGTGGGCATTGCTTTGAAGTGTACAAGGTTTCCAGGGAAACAGGTTATTTCAGATAGAGGTCTGTTATCATTCATGTTGTTTAGCTGGACAGCTTCCAATGGAAGGCCAAAGGTCAAAGGTCAATGGCATCATATTTAAGACGATGATAAAGTCTCCCTGGTCTGTTTTCTTAATGTTACAGTCTGTTTATTGATCCTGGGAAAGGAGATGTTTGAGGGTGTTGGAGAGTGTACGTGCCACCCCCCCCCCACCCCCCCCCCCCCTCCCGACGTCGGACCCTTCATCACCTCTGCTCTCAGAGGAAGAGGATTAACGTGGACGACCCATTTTCCTTTTAAACAGGCAATGACTTGGGAGTGGGAGGGGAAACCGAGTGAAAATCGATCTTTCTGGGATGGCAGAAACGGAGAGAGTGAGTAATGCATAACAGACAGAAGGTGGAGCTATTTCACCAGGACAGACACACATTTCATCAACTGCTTTTGTAGCATATAGTTCATATCGCTTCATAAGACAGACCGTGGAGTGTTTAAACTCATATATATCCTGCATTGCCTGTACCCTGTCTCAGCCACTAACGTCAACCAGCTATTAATTCAATAATATTTCTCATATGGCACAATGTATCATCTGTTCTTTTATTTTTTAATTGCTGAAATACTGTCGTCTTCCTATCAGCAGGTCTCCTCTTTCCTCTATCCGGAAGACATCGGTGCCTGGACAACCCTCGCTGCAGCCGGACAGATCCCTGGCGCGTGGGGATTCCTGGTGGGCGTGGCTGTGGTCGCAGGTGTGGATCGCCAGGTGTGGATCGCCACGGGAGGCCCTACAAAAGACCGTCTGCTCATATTACAAGCTTTCTTTAATTAATTTAACTAATTTATTTAACGTTTGCATGTTTATTTATTTCTTTTTCCTATTTTGATCAGGGTGTTTTGAAGAATTACATTAATAAACCTTTAGCGGAAAAAATAATGTCAATGAAAAAAACTTAACAGTAATTGCAGTTATATTAATTTCACTAATTAACTTTTACATTAATTTTTCTGGAGTGCTCATTGCTGATCGTACAGTTGATACGGTCTTCATTCTCATTTTTAATGATTAAAATGATTTTTTTTCACTGTGTAGGCCTAAAGATTGGTCCATAGTAACTGCTTCAGTTCTACGAGCCTTTTAGGGCACTCGGGGTCAGCAATCGTTTTCTTTGGGAATCTTTTGAAAAGGAGAGCTAAAAGACGAGAAAGTACGGTAATGCGTTCATGAGTCAAAGAAAGATGTTAGCCCACATCCTATTTCCCCACAGCCCACAGTACACAGCAACTGACAGAGGGCTGGTGGAGGAATTGATAGGTATGTAAGAACATAACCCACCTCAAACCTTTATACTAATAAGATTTGCCGGGGTGGGGTGGGGGGGGGGGGCTCTTTCAGGAATGAGCCGTATAACAGTTGAAAATTAAAATTAATACAAAAAGAGACGTGACGTTTATCAAAGTCTTGTAAATCAGAAATACGAGGCTGTTTCTCAAAATGAGTTCTTGGACAGGAATGAGGAAGAAAGTCTGAGATATGTGTCCGGTAGTGGCGCAGTTTAGCCACGAGATGGCAGCATTTCCAAGCAATTTATACACACTGCTGCATTATTAATATTTCATTGCAGATCTTAAAAAATGACAAAGTATGTGTCTTTTAAATGTATATTTTCTCTATGCCAGTACAAAAGCTGACAGCCGTATATGTGCATATCTTCACACATGTTTTTTTTTTTCTGTTGTCTCTCTAATCTATGGAACTATAGTTGTCAACATCCATACAGACGCCACTATATATTTATCCAAAGGTCACTGGATTTTGCTTGGCCAAGAATTATCTATATATAATATTTATCCATGTCATCATACGCAGGTGCCATTTGCAAAAAAAAAAAAAAAAAAAAAAAAAACAAACTTGTGTAACAACTCAAGCACTAATCGTGAAATACTTATCAAAAAAGAAAAGTGTATGTCAGAGGTAATAATTTAGTCCACTGTGGGTCAAAGACATTTCTTCGTGTGCTAACACAAGGTCGCATTTGTATGGTTATGTAAGGGCACTGGAGATGGAGAGACTGCACTCTAGTGGCAGTTTACACTCACGTTCACACATGCTCACACTCACCCTCACGCTCACACATGCTGGGACCTGTTGCATCTTCAGTGTTTCCACTACAGTTCACTATTATTCACTGTTTGTTATTTATTCTTACACAGAGTTCCGCATTTCACTTCAATTAAAAAAAGGCTTTAAGGGGAGAACTCAGATCTGTATTTCAATAAAGTCCTCAAATGCATGTACTAGCATGTTCATACGTTAATTCCTCTGTAAATGACGTAAGACTACAGGAAAGTGTATGTAAAGACATAAGAAATCACTTATTTATGCTTTTGCATGTAACACGTTACAAACATATTGCTGAGAACTACCAAAATCATAGCAGAGTCCAAATGTCAAAATAATGCTACAGTTCTTTACGACCCCCAGATACAGCATTAGTCCACACCACAGAAGTATTGGGTGCTGGGCAAGCCAGCTGGCTTTATTAGAATTAGATGGCTCACTGCTTGGCTTTTAACATGCCACTGCAAATATGGCCTACCGCACATGGAAGACAAGTGGAACAGATGAAGATTCACAGGCCAAGCAGGCCCACTAACACTTCTCTGTACTGTATTTTGAAGGTTTAGGAAAGGAACCACAAAATCTCATCTTGTGCCTTTACCTCTGATGCATTCAGAACTGCTTATTAATTTGTGACACCATTTTGTATAAGATCTAACCATTTTCTATGTTTCTCAGAGATCAGATGTAGCAAAATGAAACAATGAAATAGACTTTGCATCAACGTTTGCAGTTAGAGCTTCTGGAAGCAGATATTTATGTTCTAAATATATATTATGTGGCTATTGATTTAATTACATTACACTAAGGAACCTTGCAACAGGGAAACAGGGGTCTATCGGGCTCTTTAGTTTCAAGATCCCCCCTGTAGCCTGTAAGAACTGGGAGCTCAGTGTGCTCATGTGAGCGTGTTGAGGCGCTGAACATCGTTGATAGGCTGGGAGGTGATACGTGGCTCTAGGCTTCACACACGTCAAAAAACACGAAGGTGTTCAAACCCCTTGCGTTAGATTTGCGTTAGTGATGACAGTGTCAGAAATCATTGACTATGCTGGGAATTGCTTATAGCTAAACATTGGGGAAAACAGAAATATTTTTTTACAGAATTTATTTACAGAAATAAATAAATACGTTTTAGTCTTCATGGCAAACTTATATAAAACTTAAATGGTGAAGGACAAGGCTGAATATTCTGGCTGAGATTATGGATCATTTACTTTTTTACCGGTAGTTTAAGCACAATCAGTGAAGTCCAGCTTCAGATAATGTCTGAATGTCTGAACTATGCACGGCGATCAGGTAATAGTGTCTCGTGATGGCCAACAGCAGCTAAAATAATCAATGAAGATCCTTCTTATAACCCGTTACTTTCACTTAATTTTCTCATTTTTAAATGCATCAAAATGCATCTTTTATCTGCACGCTTTCGCTTCTAGGCCCTCTCTGCAACTGAAATTCATCCTAAACACGGAACAGCCCCTTTTCACTGCTTATATGCGACGGAAAGAAACGTAAAATGCGTCCAAACCCAAATGGGCCAGAGCCCTGGTACATTCATACATTCAATTAAAGTTACCACTCCATCTACCTCCCTCAACATATATATATATATAAAATAACTGCAATTTCCCCCCCTTAAACTATCATATGGGAGTGGTGGCGGGGTGGGATGGTGAAGTTGAAGTTTTGCACCCCCTCCGGACAGACCCCTCCCGTGGAGATGCTCAGCCCAGCAGCCTCACTGTGACACGTCCCCTTGGAGACTAGGAGACCAGGAGGAGCACGTGATGCCTCCACTGATCAGCTTTACTCCGCAGCGCTTTGGAGCCTACTTGGACGAAAAAAGGGAGAAAAGTCACTTTTCTCACTCCGCTTCGTCGTTTCTCTCGATGGTTTTCACTCCTCTAGACATTTTAGAGAGGGAGTGATGCAAAACACTTAGTTGACGAACTTTGCACATCCTCTAAAACGCCATTTTGGTCGCTCTCCGGAACAAGTTTGCGTTTTTTTTTTCTCCCCCCCCCCCTTCAAAGTCCATCATCTTTTCACCATCATCATCACTATGTGTGTGCGCAGGCTGCCCGGCGCTGGCGGACTCACACGTAAGTATTTCACCAGTAACTTTGTAAAGTTCTCAAATGATGCGCTGCGTTTAGCTCACGACGTCGCTTATGTCGAGGCTAACTTTTACTGAGGGGGCTGGGGGCGGAAAAAATAAGTTTGGGAGGCCCGAGACGCGGAGATGATGTTGGACATTTTTTTTGTCCTTCTCTTCCTAGTTTCGTTCTCTCATCCGAAGACCGAGCGCGTGCAGGAATTCGGCCGCCTCGCGCGCACGCATTCGGCTCGCCTACCTGTTGAATTAGGACGGACATCAGTTGCGTGCAGTATGTTGTCACGGTTTTTTTTCCGGGGCTCGAGTTTCTTGTCGTTTTTCTTTTTTCGTTGAATGATACGTGCAAAAAAAGTTAATGTTTCATCGCGCATCCACATCTTCGCACTTTGGTCGGAATGGTCGCGTGCGGCTCGAGCACGCTTCCCTTTACATTGTGACCTTGTCAGGACATTTGAAACTTGTGTTTCGTTTGTCGATTATTTTCGTGTTGTGAAATGGCACTACATCACCAGACTGTGATGGTTCGTGCTGGATTGCGGTGTTTTTAGCGTGTATTATGCGGCTATTCGACTGGGAATGTCATAAGTTTGAAAGAGGAAGTCGGTACTGTCGACTGTTCGCGAGGTGAGAGAAACGAGTTCGAAATGATGTGGGCTCGAGTCGAATATTCGAGGCAGTCGCGAAGAAATGGTTGCTGGTTTCAGCTGAGACGACTTCGAAAAGTTTAAGCAACGTGGCGAAGTGCCACACTAACTATTTTGGCTGGGCAGGCATCACGTCTGATGCGAGGATCGTCTGAACCCTCCTCCCATCTTATTATCGTTCTCTTTGGAGAGTCAGAAACAGCATATCCGGATGAGCAGTTCACATTCCATTACGAAATTCTACACTCTTCTCAAGGAGGCCTGCAGATGCATCACCATCCACGGACTAAACTCCAACTCCACCACCCACCAGCAGATTTGTTGACTTTGTGAGTTTTTAAATGCACAACTCGCAGGTAAAGTCGTAAAGCTCCCGAAAGACGTGCTAATGGTGATGGGATATTTGTGACTTTTCGACCTGCTATAACTTGATCATATGAACCCTGGATTCTCTGGTTAGATACACATTCATTCTTTAATAATACATTAACAATGCCTGTTTTGCTATGTAGGCTGAATAGAAGGGCTCTGAACTCTACGGTACTTCCTCTGTCTTGTGTCCTATTGCAAAGTCTGCCACAGCAGTCGATGTGGGGTGGGATACTTTTTCCTTTTTCGCAAATCAGATGTGAGAAACTAGGAGAGTCTCAAAACAGTCAGCTGAGGGAGTGCACACCCAGCAGCCTGCGATGTAATTGCCAGTGCCCTCCACTAGGGCGGCAACAGGGGCCCAAGGACACTGGCCTCTCTGAGACCCAGAGCCTCCGTACTGACACGGATGCCCCCGAGTCTGGGTCTCATTTCAGTTTTTTTTACACAGTTACGCACCTTTGTCATATGAAGGCCAAGTCCTGATTTTAAGAGTGTGAACTCACCCAGATCCACCTATGATGTAGCTACAGCCCACGATACAAGCATTTCAAAACGTGACCGTGTTGTCTAGTAATCGTTAGCATCACGGTTACTACACAACGGTGGCTGCAGCCCTTCGCTTCCCATAGACTGTGAGTCCACAAAACATCGCAGTGGTCATTTCTGGCTTGTTCCACAGTCTGCAGTCATAAAGCATTCCCATAGGCTGCCCCAGAACAGAACCTCAGTGGAGTTAGTCAGGCATCGGGCCAGCAAGCCAGCGTCCATCTACAACGATTTAAAATAACTCTGATGTTGTGTTTTATGCCATTGCTTGTTTGACCTTTCTCAGTCGTCTGGACCTGTCTTGCATCCTCCAGCGAAATTCCTTTTGACCCAGAATTATTTTTTCGTTTGCATGCCAGACAGGTTCTAATGCAGGAAAATATCTGCATAAAATTGCATTTGCACCACGCGTGACTGGACGTTGCGTCTGAATGGGGTGGTAGGTCCTAACTAGGCGTGGTGGATGTTGGGTTGCCCCGAACATTATTCTGTTTCTTAGCTCATGGGAGGTAAACCGTTTCCCACTGCAAGATTCATCTGATCTGCTGGACATGATAATGATTGTATTTTCATCCCAGTTGCATTAAACCTCAGTTTTTGTTGTGTTTTTGTGTACGTATTTCCAACCTACAATTCTAGTTCTGCCTTATGTGTTAAAGAAAAACAAAATAAGTCAGCATTGGCTGTTTAACTACGATTAACTTAAGCTTAAAACTACGATTGCACTACGATTAGAAGCTTAAACTATGATTGCAAAATCTCACAGCCAAGGTGATTATGCAGCTCGTATCCAGGACTGACTGGTTAAGAAACCCAGGATTGGATGGAGCGACGGGAATAATCTGGTTACCACGGTGCCTTCCCTACTAGTGATGGGTGATGATCTCTCTGGCTCAGGGTAGAGATGGGCATCCTGTTTCGGTCGGCCGCTATTTTTAACCTGTCTATTTTAGATAAGATTAAGTTCCCTGGCCCTGGAAGGGGATTGGAGAGCAGGTTAGGAGCTGTGCTGTACGCCCAGGCTCAGCACCTGGGAAGGAGGGCAGGCCAGCGTGGAGAGCAGGACTTCAAACTTCTCTCAAAGCTGCTGTTCCTCGCATTTTTTGGTTGTGTAATCCTGAAGAATAGAAGTGCTTACGTTTAATTAACTATCGTACTCCCGTGGCCTAGACTAAGCTTTGCCTTTCCGTTAGCTAGCTAAGTGTGCGGCACGTGGCTCCTTGCGCTCTAAGAACACGCTAACGTTGGCTACATGCTAACGGATCGTTCAGTTGAAGAAACCTCGGTATATTGCTTTTCATATTGTGTGTCGGTAACACGTGAAAACGCAGAAATGCGTGCGATGCAGACGGACAGATGTAGCCCACGTTTGTTTGCGTAGACGCGTGACTTGCAGTGTCTTCCTCGAAAGAAATGGCAAAGCATGCCGACAGGCACGAGACTCGGTAAGATGGGAGAAGGATAACAGGAAATAAAGCAGTGTGTGAACAAAGGAAGTGAGAAACAATGGCTACAGTAACCTCCTTCTGCAAACGTAAAACGCCTGTTAAAGGGCCGGCCGTTCGATCTGAAACCAAGCTGTAAACATCTCTAGTCTCTCACCACCGGCTTAAAACACTTAATTTCTCTTGCTGTGTTTGCTCAGTATGGGGAGGGTGGTGTGTTTGCGCGTGTGTGTGTGTGTGTGTGAAGGAAGATCCCACTCCGCTCTGAAGGGCCTCGCTCTCAGCCCGAGCCCTGACCGCTGACGCAACGGCCTGTGGATTTGTGACGGCTCTTAGGGGCTGACCAGAGGGAGGATGCTGACCCGTCCGCTCCTCACACAGTTAGCCGCCGCTCCTCACACAGTTAGCCGCCGCTGCTAAATTCGACTGTCCTCTGAGCCTCTCCCTGCATAATGAAACATTTCTAATAATAAACAGGCTCGAGTGGAGCATTGTGTTCATGGGATAGCGTTGACTAGTTCCACCTCGCTTTTCTTCATGGCTTAGTTGTTAGTTAAGTTTTGTTTTTTAGAGGTATGCGTAGCGCTTCGTAGCCAGACATTACCAGCTACAGTTTAAGTACACAAACAAAATGCTGCAGAGTGCGGTGTCGTTTTTGTTGTGGCCGATTGCGTGCGTTCCCAGTAAGTGTGCCGAAGTCGTTCTGACAGTTCACAGGTGCTGACTCAAGCATGGAAGCTTGGGTGTTCCCACAAACACAGCAGCTCCCTCGTGTTCATAAGAATGAATCATTAACTCTTCACAGTTCCTGCGGCCGCGGTCGTGAAGGCCGTCGTGCAGGGTCTGTGAAACGCAGACTTGAGGGGAAGGAAAGGCCGTGTTGGAGAGACGGAGGTGGCAGGGGGGTGGAGAGTGGAGAGAGAGGGAGAGATAGAGAGAGGGAGGTGGAAGTGGAGAGGGAGAGAAAGTGTGTGGTGAAAGGTGGGGGAGGAGGACAGGCCTGAGCAGAACCTGTTCCTCCTGAAGTGGCAGTCTGTGTTCTCTAGTGCTCCTTGCCTCCCGTCTGGTTCACGCAGCCACAGGGCTCGGGACGCACGCCGGCGTCAGCTGCAGCTGCTGTGGAGGGGGAGGGGGCAGGGGGTCGGCTTTGGGTCATCAGGGAGCAGGGCGGATCGTTAGGGAGTAGGGCTGATCAGTGTGGAGTAGGGATGATCAGTAGGGAGTAGGGCTGAACGTTAGGGAGTAGGGCTGAACGTTAGGGAGTAGGGCTGAACGTTAGGGAGTAGGGATGATCGTTAGGGAGTAGGGCTGATTGTTAGGAAGTAGGGCTGATCAATAGGGAGTAGGGCTGATCGTTAGGGAGTAGGGATGATCGTTAGGGAGTAGGGCTGATCATTAGGGAGTAGGGCTGATCATTAGGAGAAGTGCTGATCGTTAGGGAGTAGGGCTGATCGTTTGGGAGCAGTGATCATATTATGTAGTAGGGCTGATCATTAGGGAGTAGGGCTGATCATTAGGAGTAGTGATCATATTATGAGATTGTAGCCATTTTATGGAAATTTGCTGTATGCTGTAAGGTAAAAAAGGTTGCCATGCCACTGTAACCATGACACGACATGCCTCTTGCAATAATTGCTTGGTTTTGAAAGAGTCCCATTTTGACAAACAAAGTGCTGCGTGTGTGTGAAACAGTAGATGAATACCAAGCTAAACACTGTTAGCACATATTGTCTGAGGAACATGCTAAATGTTGAAATGGTTTTCCAGCAGTGGTAGCTCAGTGGTTAGCGCACTTGACTAGTAAATGGAAGGTTGCTGGTTCAAGCCCCATCACCAAGTTACCCCTGTTGGACCTGAATAAGGCCCTCACTTTTAAAATCTTAGTCACAGTTGTAAGTCACTTTGGATAACAGCATCAGCTAAATTCTATAAATGTAAGTAAGGGTGCCATCTTCCACCATAATATTGTTTTTTGTGAGTCGGTCCTTTTGACTCATAGGGACTCATGACCTAGAAAAAGAGAGCTGAGTTGCTAATAAATGAATGGAATGAAATTAAACTAATTAAGCTTAAAAATGTTTTACTGTGTTTAACACATTATTCCTCTGAAATCAGGTTTTCAAAAGGTATTAGAGTGTTTCATAACGGAAGTGACTGTGTGCCTTGCCATGCAATATTATCGTTTATCATGATACTTCGACAAGAAAATATCATGACAATTGCATTTAAAAATCGCCCAGCAGTATCTTAGACAAGTGTGAGATTGGAGGTGTTGGGAGTACAGTCCTAAACCTCAAACCTACTTGAAGACACACTCGTGCAACATTTAGATGCCCGTGAACTTGCATCGTCCAACAGACCCGACTGGACGACGAGTCATTCAGCGTGCGTCTCTGGATATAAAGACAAGTGTAGAGACGGCTCCTGGCCGATTGGCCAGATCCTCGTCCGTGTCGCTAGGCGAGATGGGCGATGGGAAACAGATGTTGCCGAGCAGCGGCAGTCCGGCTCATGCCAACTCTCTTCCAACGTCCGTTTACATGTTTGGATGCAATTAACAAAACATCAGACTTCCATTATAAGGCCATCAGAATTATTCCTCCCTATTCGCACAGGGACAGTAATTCATCAACTGGGCTAACTTGTTTTCCGACCAAGTACTGCTGCTTGGCACATTAAAGCTTCTTCTCAAGTTGGAACATATGTTCTTGGGGTCCTGATTCAATTGAACACTACACTACAAAAAAAATTAAAATTCTGCTAGTAACATAGACCTCTGAGAAGATTTTCGGTTTGTCCATGTGATGAATGCATTTGAATTTTATTTATTTATATATACATACATCCATACATAAGTAATTTAAACCATTTGGTAGGCAGTTTGAAACCGGCGCCAAGCTCCAACTAACGTGGCTGGGCTGAATTTCATTAATGAAATCTGCTGATCTACATATCCATATCTGCGTAAAGAGATTGCGCCACATCGCCGCCGCGGTGTCGTGTCGACCCTCCGCATCGGCGGAGGACGTCGGCCTTCTTACCTCAGACGCTCGCGTCCGCAAAAACCCGGGGGTTTCGCATCCTGTTCCTTTAACACCGATTGTTTTCGGTCAAAGAGGTAAATGTACTCAGAGAAAAATGAACAGGCGTGCTAGCCAGTGAATGCTAATCTGCTGCCCTCATCCCCAGAGGATCATTTGAGCCTTGTCTGCTAGCCGCCTTAGCGCAGTGCCCCGCGGCGGTGCAGACAATGGCTCGGGCACAGGGCCCTTTCAGGGGAGCTGAGAGAAATGCCGCTTCCTCCTCTAGCAACGAGATACCAGCCAGTCGCTCTGCAGCTGTAGAGCAGACACTGCTCCTTGCTTCATGCCGCCCTGAGCGGCTGAAAGATCCCCCCAGCGCGGGGTTAAAAACCGTAGGGCTCCACTTTGACGCCGACCTGAAGGTGCGTGTGTTTTTGCGTGTCTTGTTTGGACCTGCGCATACCAGCGGCCCTGAGAAGGGAATTTGGATACACTCAGCTCGGTGTGGAATATGGAGAAGGACGATCTGACCCAAGGCGGCACGAGGTGGGGTCACGTGTGGGGCACGAACCCCCACCTTCCCATAAGCCAACACGCACAGCCACTACCAGCTGCAGGCCTATAGGACACGGGGCGATATATCGACGCTGCGGTCAGCACTGTGGGCAGACATTTTGCGTGCTCTCATCTCTCCCGGTGCTCGGAGAACCGGGGCGGTTCGCCCATAACACATCAGGGTTTTGCTCCGCTCCCGGACCTGGGCGAATATCGGCGAGCGGAGCGGCTTTGGTAGATCGAGCCGGTGCAGCGCAGAGAAAACAAAAGCGTGGATCCCAGGCAAAGTTCAACACCAGCTCGCTCACGGCCTGGTTCATCTCAGGACTGCAGTAAATATTAACTCCCTTATCAGAGGGTGCAGGCCACACTCTTCCAGTCTGCTTGGCATGAGAAACCAAAAAGGCCTCGAAAGAGGCATAAAAGCCGTGGAACTGCTACACATCCCAGCAAACGATGCTGACTCTGGTGTGGCATAAACGAAACGGACAATTCGGTGTCACGTGATGCGGGTAGATCTTTTCGTCATCTGCTACCGTGGAGACCGGCAGTGAAGTTCCATCTTTGGCGGGTGGTAGAGTTAACAACAATAATTATGATAAATTCGGTTTATAATGAACGTTTCCAAAGTGCTGAGGCCTGAGTTGGGAATGACCCCTCGACCTTTCTCAGCCTGCCATTGCAGTGTAACCCTCCACATCCAGCCGGGGTCAGCCGACCGGGAGGGTGCTACTCACCACACGCAAACACCAAAGCTACGAGTTAACAAGCACGTTTGCTGCCGCTCACGCGGGTGGATCCACCACTTGGCTTCACGCCAGGGCACGTTAGCCGCTAGCTTACCTTTAAATGACTCAGCGGCTGAGTAAAGCAAAGTGAATTACTACAGAGTTTCTTCGCAATACGGCAGCGTCCATCATGAAGACGAACGCTCAGTGGTCTCTTTTTAACCTTCCCGTTGTCTGTAAACCGTTATATTAAGTTGAACGCTGAGATTTCATTTGTTAAACTAATAAGTTGGTTATAATGGCCTGTGTAGTGCTTATAATTTGCCTGTACACAGTATAGACTGGCCAATCATATCGCCGAGCTTTGAACGCAGCTCAGCGGTCTGAGATTTCAGTGCGGATTTCACCGCTGCAGCTAGTTTCCTCATGTCGGGTTCCTGCCTAAATCTCATCACCAGAGTAAAGTCCAGAGGACCAGCGACCCTTGGCCGGGGGCTGATTCAGCCGTGGGAGCCGTCGATCCTAGTGCAGCTAGTCCAAGATCTCGGCTCCTGGTTTACCTCTGTAGGATATCACTGTGAGGGCATGTTGGTGTGTTTGCAATGGCGTGCGGACCATCGTGAGGGGCCCCGGACAGTGAATGAACTGCCCCCTTGTACAGTGGGGGGTGTTTCTAATGAGGTACCCTACCCTGGCACAGTGCTCTCTTATTCCAGTGGGCTTTCATATGGTGAACATGTGCCTGCATATCTACGTGTGTGTGTGTGTGTGTGTGTGTGTGTGTGTGTGTGTGTGTGTGTGTGTGTGTGTGTGTGTGTGTGTGTGAGATGTGTGCGACCAAATTATTTTTGGTGCCGGTAGCACTTTCGAGGATCCCCTGCTAATTCCAGGGGATAATCGGTTGCACACAGCCATGTAAACAGTGCAGTGTCGTTCAGAAGCGCTGGGATGGGGGCGTGGTCAGTCTGTGAACGAGGGCGGAGCAGACGGCCACTCCCGTTGCCGATGTGGGCCCCGTGATTTGGTGGGAAGCGGCCTATGCTGAACAGCAAAGAAGAGGTTGGCAGGGCAGTGCACGAGGCTTGCTGGTGCACGAGGCTTGCTGGTGCACGAGGCCTGCTGGTTTGCTCTCTGTAGGTGATGAACTGGAGACAGTCATATTCAGTGTATTATTAAGCCCAGGCAGTAATGTTTTTGATATAGCAAGGTTTCTTTTGCAAGGTTTCTCTGCCCTAAGATACGTCTGCCCTACCTTAAGGGATAAGACGGATAAGACTGTTTGCTTTCAAGGTTATGAATTCATCCTGCTAAACTGTGTGTTCGTTCTAACACACTTACCTACTACTGCTCGTATGGTCGTAAGTCACTCTGCATAAGAACATTGTTGATGGTGTAAGTTTAAAATTACATTAAAAAGTGATAAAAGGTCTGTGTGCGTTCGTGTGTGTGTGTGTGTGTGTGGCAGGAGAGAGTGAATAAGGGATTGACAGAATGTTTGTAGCAGGAGATAAAGACTTGAATAGGAACAGAGTGCGAATCCAAGCATGAGAGAGAGAGGGAGGGAGAGAGAGAGGGAGAGAGAGAGAGGGATGAAGCTTGCAGGAGAGAGTCGGAGAGCTCTGCAGTAACTCTGATCGGAAACATGCTCTCTGCTGCCAAACACGCTTTCTGGCCCAATCCTTCGGTTCCCAACACCCCGACAGCATCGTCCAGCACCACGCGGTGTCCGTCTGGGGCGGCGCCCACGCCCACTGACACCCGCGGCTCGACTCTCCTTGACGGGCGGTCGCAGTGCACCCGAGGGGGGAGGAGCCAGCGAGAGAGCCCAGGGCCGGTTATGAAATAATGACCAGAAGTGCATGCTGGGATAGGTGTGCGCCATGGCTGAGTTTTAAATAGCCTGGAATGCTCCAGACTAGAAGTGGGTGGGAGTTCAGTGTTGGCCTGCGCATGGCAGCTACGTGTGTGTGTGTGTGTGTGTGTGTGTGTGTGTGTGTGTGTGTGTGTGTGTGTGTGTGTGTGTGTGTGTGTGATCCAGGTGTGTCCCACTCAGCTGCTGGTGAAAGGGGGAAGTGTTTCGCTCCCGTTCTCTCTGGACACGCCCCTTGTGCCAGACGCGTTCCACTCGTGAGCCGATGGCCGTACACACACACACACACACACACACACACACACTCCTGGAGTTATGGCGTCTCGACACTCAGTAGTTGGAAACCAGTGCTTGAGCAGATGTTGGCGGATCACCAAGGAGCGACCAGACAGTTTACGCAAACCTAGCATACACTCTTCCTTCTGTCGACACTCAAGCAGTGTAGGAGGCTAGCGCTCTGTCCTAGCTGCAGGAGAGGGCCCCACACACACACACACACACACACACACACACACCGGTCTGTCCTGGACCTCCTCAGCCAGGCAGCCAGGAAGAACATGGCTGCTGTATGTGAAAGAGGCCAAAGGTCGTGTCAGGGCCACCTGTTAGAAGTGACATCTGAGTGCAGCTTTGCCAGGAGCGGCCCACACCGCAGCCCCTCCCCCCGCTGCCTTGTGTCTGTTAGGGACGACCCGCCCTGTGTGTAAATTCACCCTCTTGTGCTCTTCGTTTTTCCCTTTTGGTTGATTTTCCTTCTCTCTCTCTCTCTCTCACACATACACACACTTTCTCTTTCTTATCTAAGCGTCTTAACACACTTCATTCGAGCACTTTAGCCGATCACCGAGGTGCGGGAGGGTGATGTGTGCAAGTTTTGCCTCATCCCACCACTGGTTTCATGCTGGGGCTCATTTGTTGTGCAGAGGGGCTCGGTGGAACCCAACACCCCCCAAACGGGGCACATGTGCAGGGAGCCAGATCCAGAGCAGGGGAGGTGGGCGGAGGAGGAGATTAACCCTGAGAGGAGAGGATGGAGCGAGGCATTAAAGGTGGGAGAGGAGGAGAGGAAAGCCAGTAAAGCCAGTTCAGCCAGATTCCCTTCCCTGTATCCCACACCCCTCCCCCTGCAGCAGACTCTGAATCCACTGAGCCTCAGACCCCCCCCCCCGTAACCGATCCAGTGGCTGGGTGGAGTGTACAGCCAGCGCAACGTGATACCCCCCCAAGCCTGCACCTGCCCGCACTACCCCCCCCCCCCCCCCCCTCCCCCAACACAACACTTGCTGTTGCCACTCATCCACACTCCCTGTGGTGCAGGAGACCGGCAACTTCTAGAGTTGGGGCCGAAGCAAAGCGCCCCGCCGCTGACGGTGAAGACCTGCCTGTTTCAGTGCAGAGGAACCGGACGGAGCGTTTCCTTTCACTCTGCCCTGACGTCGGATTGGGGCAGAATTAGGCCTCTCTTACCCCACCCCTAATCTCCTAATCTCATCCATCTGCCACACCCGGTGGCCAACCTCCCCCACGCGTCCCTCTCCTGCGCCATCTATCCTTCCTCTCCACTATCACTTCATCTTCTCCCACCCCACCCGTAAACGACCCCCCCCCACCGAGCACACCCAGCGTCTCCTCCAGAAAAGGAAACTCGGCAACCCACCCCCCTTTGATGTGCTCTGCAGTGGCAGGAAGTCTCAGCTTACGGCCTTAACAACAGGGCCAAGATCGCTTAGGGCCGGCGCTCTCCTGTTACCTCCCCACAAAACCATGGCGCATCGAGATGATGTCACTCTTTCTCTCTGCCTTTTTCGGATAGGCCGCGATGGGGCTGTAGAACCCGGAACCACAGCGGCCCTGGGGGAATCCTCACGTCTACAGTGTTATGAACTTGCATTATGAATCCTTATACAAGCTCAGTGACTGTGTTCTGTGTCATGGGGAACTGTGTGACTGACGTGATCCGCCTAACGTAATAATCTTACCGATCTGTAATCATCATAAAATCACATTCATCACATTGTGTCTGTGTTGTGCTGTGTAGCTCTAGAACAGCTTGTTAGCGTGACGAGGTCTTTCTGATTTTTTTCTTTTGTAAAAAGATGGTGGTGTGTGTGTGTGTGTGTGTTTCTGTTGCAGTATGATCTGCCGTCTCTGTGCCCTCACCCGCTGTCAGTGCCTGCGTGTTCAGCCTTGATCTCAAAACGGGTAAATATGCCAAAATCACCTGACACTACTGACGGACCCTCTCGAGTGTGTGCATGCACGTGTCTGCTTTGATGTTTCCACACGTGTAAGAGTTAACGGCCTGATCCAGGCTCCAAGGTGGTGCCGCTCAACTTTCCCCGAGCTTGCGTTGTGGACCGTGCAGTTCCAGAGAGTGCTGCCTCTCAACCTGTCTGACAGTTATCTCTGTGGATGTTCACGAGGTGTTGCTCAATCGCCCAGTGATCTGCTGTGTGTGTGTGTGCGTGTGTGCGTGCGTGTCTGCGGGTGCTTGGCAACTGTGCATTCCAGACCACTCCCTGCTCCACACGGCTCTCGGCGCACACCGCGTGAGCAAAGCTCACCGCCACTGCCTCTCGGATTCCCACCGCACTCAGCACCGGTAAGAGTGACCGGTGTGCACGAGCATCGGAGGGGGGGGGGGGGGGGGGGGTTTCAGGGGCAGGCCTGAGTCTGGGGGGTGGAGCTGGTAGGATGGAGGACAATTCACCGGCCGAGATCACAGACCAACAGTGACGGGGAGGCGGGGCTGAGGAAGAGGAGGTGGAGAATGGTTCAGGCATTCCACAGACCTTCCCTACACCACACCAAACAGGAAATGCACGAGTTCCCTATGAGGGAGAGAGAGAGAAAGACTTTCCCTTCCTTTGTGTTAAAAAAACATTTAGGCAACGGAATGAAAGCTGCTCTAAAGAAGGGGAGGGGAGGGTAGAGGAGAGGAGAGGAGGAATAGGGGGAGGAGAGGTATTGTATGAGTGTTTTCTGCGATATGACGGACATCATCTCCTGGGGAAGTTTAAAGGATGTGTCCAAAGTGTCTGTGTATTTTCTCTCCGTGTCCTGCTGACTCTCAAGGGTGGGGGAGGTTGGGTGGGTGTCAGAGCACCACATTCTATCCTTTTGTCCTTCAGCAAACCTCAGACAGCTCGAGACATAGTTGGAGGTGCTTGTCTGCACAGTATCCATCTGAGGCCTCCGCAGAACAACAATTCTCCTTTTCCTCCCATCTTTTGTAATAAAGTAGCCCAGTTTCCTCCTGCATCCCTCATCGGATTTTCCCTTGGCCCCGCCCATCTTGCGAAGAACTGTTCCCTGCATCTGTTGCACTTGGCTCAGGCCCTGGTGACTAATTAATTCATCTTACCGCCAGCTCCTCTAATCCCCCCACTCTATCAATCCCCCCACCCCGTACTCCCTTCCCTCGGCCGGCAGCGGCGTACCTCAGGGGTATGTGCTGCGTCCAGGCCGGTTGCGACGTTGGCCGTAGCTTTTCCTTTTGGACGCGCTAAGGCGGTGGCCGGGGGGGGGATCGCGTGACTGGCTTTGGGGCGTGTGTTGGGGAGCCTGGTGCTCCTCGGTTTTGTTGTGTAATGGGTGGGTGTGGCAGGCCCGCTCGCCTTTCCACCGCTCACAGCAGGAGCAGCACGGACGGCCCTCCTCCCGCGCTCCTGCATTCTAAATTGAGGATGATTGTTTGGTGGGGGGGGGGGGGGGGGGGGGGTCACAGAGCAAATCATACCCTGCTATATTTCGCACGCCAACACACACACACACACAGAGGAGCAGAGAGCTGCTCTCTAAGCCACTTCCTGCTTTTGATTCAGAGCCCAGCCCCCCCTGACTGTTCCTTTCTCCAGCCTGTGTGCCGATTTCACTCAGCAGGCAGCAGACGGCCCGGCCCCTTCAGACCAGCCTGTCTTCCACAACTCTCTCCCTGTCTCCTCCACTCATCTCACCATCTCTCTCTCTCTCTCTCTACACCATGGGATCCCTTTGTTGCTGATCTCTCTCTCTCTCTCTCTCTCTTTCCACTGCTCTCTCTTACGCAGGCTTCATCCCTCCTTCCTCTCTCACTTGAAGGCCCCACCCTGCTGTTCAAGGGATGGGCCTCTGCCTCCCTCGCACCCCCCCCCCCCCCTCTCTCCTTCCTTCTCCCCCTCCCCCCTCCCTCGCTCTCTCACTCTCTCCCTCCCCTGGCTGTTAGTATCAGTCTCCCACAGCTGCTACACACCAGAGGTGCCTCTGTTCTCCCCCCCCCCCACATTACGGAGGATGGCTAACGGCTGCTTCGGCTACCTTGACAAGCTTGGTGTCTTTTGAAGTAGGCCTATAGTAGTTTTTATTATTACTATTATTTTTATTACTTCCCCAAATGTAAGAGAAGCCCCAAACACACCCACGCACATCCAGAATAACCCTCCAGTTCAGCAGACACGGATAGATCAGCGGTGCGGAAAAGAAGTCGTGGCGACGTCTCCTGTAACGACCTCGCGTGCTCGATCACGTCTGTTTCCGCTGACTGCGCACGGCCGGTTAGTCTGCAGGCTTCTGATAAATAATCAAGAAGACTTGTGTGTCTCGGGCGAAGAGACGGATCTCTGGACGGCAGCGGCGCACCGCGGGACGCCAACAGCTTCGTCTCTACGTCAGCCTGGCGGGGGGGGGGTCGTTGGGGGGGGACCTGGTGCTCCACCCAATAACACCCACCCACACTAATGAGTCAGATTACTCCAGCTGACTGGCCTGCTCCCTGTCTGGAGAGGACAAAGAGACGTGGCTTGTCCTGCATCTGTCCCCCTCTTCAGTGCCGTCTCCAACACCTGTTGTCACACACACACACAAAAAGACTCTGTTCGCTGTTCCTTGTCAGTGCGGCGTGCAAGACAAGTAAAGACATGCTTCATTTTTGTGGAAAGGAAACTGTGTGTGTGTGTGTGTGTGTGTGTGTGTGTGTGGCCTTTCTTACTGGTCTATTTGAGTAATAGACCTCACTGCAGTTGAATAGTTAATGCTTTCAAATAAAGTAAAAGGTTGAACTCGAATCAAGTCATGTTTTACTACAGTCAGATCTTCATTAATTGGGGCTACAGGATGATTTAGGTACAGGTTTAGCGTTATTGGGAGTGCCTAGTGAGATTTGCGCACCACTGTCTAAATTATGCACAGCCAACAAATATCAGAGCAGGTACCTCCAGTGACAAAACCAAGAGATATCAAAGGCAAAGAACCTTTCCCATCTCCACGTCCCAGCATGCATCTGCGGAAGCAGAGGCCAGCACCGTTGTCCTCCCCGCAATGTCCCCTCATGCCCCCCCCCCCCCCCCCCCCCCGCTTGGTCCTTTGAGCAAACTGCGGGAGGTTGTAAGCGGCTGCTGTGAGATTCGCCAGCAGGAGCGTGAACCCGGCGTGCGCGGTACGCGCTAGAAAAGGAAGCGGACAGATCGGGCCCCGCTGAGGTGTGAGGCAGACACACAGAGCGTCAGTCTCTCGTCGAACTCCACCGGCTTCTCACTTTTACACCATCACTCTAAAATCAGCTGCTCTGTGTGTGTGTGTGTGTGTGTGTGTGTGTGTGTGTGTGTGTGTGTGTGTGCGTGTGCGCACCCACACGCACTCTTTAAATGAGTCACAGACAAAAACCACAGAATGAATATTGCTTATGGTCAAGTGATTAACGTCCTGCAGTTCTAAGCAATTCTCTGCACAGTAGATATGGGAAGGTGAAGAGGAGAAATGTCATTTGGAGCAGAAGTTGCTCAGCCCACCAAACGTAGCCCAGAAGCTGGAGAGCTGCTCACAGGAGCGGGAGGTGGGGGAGGGGACTACAGAGTTAACCTACAGACTTTAACCTCCGCTCTCAATAAAGACCACAAAAAAGTCGCTGAACTTTTCTGGAACAGATAACTCGCCTGAGACGGTGAGCTCTGGATAAACAGGTCAAAGGTTATTAGTCAGTGCCCCTATCATGGAGGAGTATACCACAATGCATGCTTGTTGGGGATGGGGGGGGGGCCTTGGCGCACCGGGGAAGAGGCTAATCTGAGACGGGGCCGCGTTGGCTCCGGGGCTCATGGGTGCCCTTGATCCAGACGTGGGGAGGACGACGCGTTCCTGCTCGATTTTGAAGCTGCACCCTTAACTCTAGTGAATGATCTTCCACAAGAGCAAAGCTCAGTGCCTCTGTGTGAGGGCTGTTTACTCACACGGTTTGTTTAGGCAGCGGTTAACTCCGCCGTTCCCGCCGACTGCACTGCTGCTAAGGTGCCACGTTTGCACGCTGCTCTTCTTCTGTGGTTCCTTGCGTGGAGCATTCGGCCCGCGTGAGCTTGTATTGTCCTTCGCAGACATGGAGAGCGCCCCACAGGACCAGGGCAGCAGCGATGGTGTTACAGTGGCCGTCGGCTATGAACCCTCTCACCAGAGCAAGGAGGTCTCTGCAGGGCGCCCCCTGCTGATGGGAGGTAGAGCTGCACGCCCGTCCCCTCACGTCTTGTTTTTGTTAACTCGTAGTCCATGCCGAGGATGTCTTGTTGTGGTTGACTCCGGAATTCTTACAGGAAAGCATCAGAGGGAGGCGGACCATGTCGGAGTCCCGCAGTGGGAGAGCGGGACTGTGAAAGAAAAGGTGATGGTGGGAGATCAACAGGAGGAAGAAGAGGGTGTCGAAGAGGAAGGAGAGGGGTGCCTTGCCAATTCCACGATGTGTTCTGTAAAGAACGCAGGCCAAACGAACGGGGGGGCGGAGCTGGCCAGTTCCAGCTCCTCCCCCAAGACCCCCAGCAAGTCGCCCTCTGCCAATCGCACGGGGAGGAGGAATCAGGTATTTCGAGAACCCACAATGCAGTAATTTGACTTCATTGCCTTTTTTCCCTGGTTTTGAATGAGAATTGAGTCCCCTCGTGAACCTCCTAAATTCTTTGGATGGTGGCATTTGTGTGTCTACGAGATGTGTGCTGAAAG
>NW_027506917.1:600000-777458 GCF_052324685.1 Brachyhypopomus gauderio | reverse complement strand
CTCAATCGCCCAGTGATCTGCTGTGTGTGTGTGTGCGTGTGTGCGTGCGTGTCTGCGGGTGCTTGGCAACTGTGCATTCCAGACCACTCCCTGCTCCACACGGCTCTCGGCGCACACCGCGTGAGCAAAGCTCACCGCCACTGCCTCTCGGATTCCCACCGCACTCAGCACCGGTAAGAGTGACCGGTGTGCACGAGCATCGGATTGGGGGGGGGGGGGGGGGGGGGGGGGGGGTGTTCAGGGGAGTCTGGGGGGTGGAGCTGGTAGGATGGAGGACAATTCACCGGCCGAGATCACAGACCAGCAGTGACGGGGAGGCGGGGCTGAGGAAGAGGAGGTGGAGACTGGTTCAGGCATTCCACAGACCTTCCCTACACCACACCAAACAGGAAATGCACGAGTTCCCTATGAGGGAGAGAGAGAGAGAAAGACTTTCCCTTCCTTTGTGTTAAAAAAACATTTAGGCAACGGAATGAAAGCTGCTCTAAAGAAGGGGAGGGGAGGGTAGCAGAGAGGAGAGGAGAGGAATAGGGGGAGGAGAGGTATTGTATGAGTGTTTTCTGCGATATGACGGACATCATCTCCTGGGGAAGTTTAAAGGATGTGTCCAAAGTGTCTGTGTATTTTCTCTCCGTGTCCTGCTGACTCTCAAGGGTGGGGGAGGTTGGGTGGGTGTCAGAGCACCACATTCTATCCTTTTGTCCTTCAGCAAACCTCAGATAGCTCGAGACATAGTTGGAGGTGCTTGTCTGCACAGTATCCATCTGAGGCCTCCGCAGAACAACAATTCTCCTTTTCCTCCCATCTTTTGTAATAAAGTAGCCCAGTTTCCTCCTGCATCCCTCATCGGATTTTCCCTTGGCCCCGCCCATCTTGCGAAGAACTGTTCCCTGCATCTGTTGCACTTGGCTCAGGCCCTGGTGACTAATTAATTCATCTTACCGCCAGCTCCTCTAATCCCCCCACTCTATCAATCCCCCCACCCCGTACTCCCTTCCCTCGGCCGGCAGTGGCGTACCTCAGGGGTATGTGCTGCGTCCAGGCCGGTTGCGACGTTAGCCGTAGCTTTTCCTTTTGGACGCGCTAAGGCGGTGGCCGGGGGGGGGGGGATCGCGTGACTGGCTTTGGAGCGTGTGTTGGGGAGCCTGGTGCTCCTCGGTTTTGTTGTGTAATGGGTGGGTGTGGCAGGCCCGCTCGCCTTTCCACCGCTCACAGCAGGAGCAGCACGGACGGCCTCCTCCCGCGCTCCTGCATTCTAAATTGAGGATGATTGTTTGGTGGGTGGGGGGGGGGGGTCACAGAGCAAATCATACCCAGCTATATTTCGCACGCCAACACACACACACACACAGAGGAGCAGAGAGCTGCTCTCTAAGCCACTTCCTGCTTTTGATTCAGAGCCCCAGCCCCCCCCTGACTGTTCCTTTCTCCAGCCTGTGTGCCGATTTCACTCAGCAGGCAGCAGACGGCCCGGCCCCTTCAGACCAGCTGTCTTCCACAACTCTCTCCCTGTCTCCTCCACTCATCTCACCATCTCTCTCTCTCTCTCTCTCTCTACACCATGGGATCCCTTTGTTGCTGATCTCTCTCTCTCTCTCTCTCTTTCCACTGCTCTCTTCTTACGCAGGCTTCATCCCTCCTTCCTCTCTCACTTGAAGGCCCCACCCTGCTGTTCAAGGGATGGGCCTCTGCCTCCCTCGCGCCCCCCCCCCCCCCCCCCTCTCCTTCCTTCTCCCCCTCCCCCCTCCCTCGCTCTCTCACTCTCTCCCTCCCCTGGCTGTTAGTATCAGTCTCCCACAGCTGCTACACACCAGAGGTGCCTCTGTTCTCCCCCCCCCCACGTTACGGAGGACGGCTAACGGCTGCTTCGGCTACCTTGACAAGCTTGGTGTCTTTTGAAGGCCACTGCTGGCCTATAGTAGTTTTTATTATTACTATTATTTTTATTACTTCCCCAAATGTAAGAGAAGCCCCAAACACACCCACGCACATCCAGAATAACCCTCCAGTTCAGCAGACACGGATAGATCAGCGGTGCAAAAAAGAAGTCGTGGCGACGTCTCCTGTAACGACCCTCGCGTGCTCGATCACGTCTGTTTCCGCTGACTGCGCACGGCCGGTTAGTCTGCAGGCTTCTGATAAATAATCAAGAAGACTTGTGTGTCTCGGGCGAAGAGACGGATCTCTGGACGGCAGCGGCGCACCGCGGGACGCCAACAGCTTCGTCTCTACGTCAGCCTGGCGGGGGGGGGGGGGGGGTCGTTGGGGAGGGACCTGGTGCTCCACCCAATAACACCCACCCACACTAATGAGTCAGATTACTCCAGCTGACTGGCCTGCTCCCTGTCTGGAGAGGACAAAGAGACGTGGCTTGTCCTGCATCTGTCCCCCTCTTCAGTGCCGTCTCCAACACCTGTTGTCACACACACACACAAAAAGACTCTGTTCGCTGTTCCTTGTCAGTGCGGCGTGCAAGACAAGTAAAGACATGCTTCATTTTTGTGGAAAGGAAACTGTGTGTGGTGTGTGTGTGTGTGTGTGTGTGTGTGTGTGTGTGTGTGTGTGTGTGTGTGTGTGTGTGTGTGTGTGTGTGTGTGTGGCCTTTCTTACTGGTCTATTTGAGTAATAGACCTCACTGCAGTTGAATAGTTAATGCTTTCAAATAAAGTAAAAGGTTGAACTCGAATCAAGTCATGTTTTACTACAGTCAGATCTTCATTAATTGGGGCTACAGGATGATTTAGGTACAGGTTTAGCGTTATTGGGAGTGCCTAGTGAGATTTGCGCACCACTGTCTAAATTATGCACAGCCAACAAATATCAGAGCAGGTACCTCCAGTGACAAAACCAAGAGATATCAAAGGCAAAGAACCTTTACCATCTCCACGTCCCAGCATGCATCTGCGGAAGCAGAGGCCAGCACCGTTGTCCTCCCGCAATGTCCCCTCATGCCCCCCCCCCCCCCCCCCCCCCCCCCCCCCCCGCTTGGTCCTTTAAGCAAACTGCGGGAGGTTGTAAGCGGCTGCTGTGAGATTCGCCAGCAGGAGCGTGAACCCGGCGTGCGCGGTACGCGCTAGAAAAGGAAGCGGACAGATCGGGCCCCGCTGAGGTGTGAGGCAGACACACAGAGCGTCAGTCTCTCGTCGAACTCCACCGGCTTCTCACTTTTACACCATCACTCTAAAATCAGCTGCTCTGTGTGTGTGTGTGTGTGTGTGTGTGTGTGTGTGTGTGTGTGTGTGTGTGTGTGTGTGTGTGTGTGTGTGCACTCTTTAAATGAGTCACAGAGACAAAAACCACAGAATGAATATTGCTTATGGTCAAGTGACGTAACGTCCTGCAGTTCTAAGCAATTCTCTGCACAGTAGATATGGGAAGGTGAAGAGGAGAAATGTCATTTGGAGCAGAAGTTGCTCAGCCCACCAAACGTAGCCCAGAAGCTGGAGAGCTGCTCACAGGAGCGGGAGGTGGGGGAGGGGACTACAGAGTTAACCTACAGACTTTTAACCTCCGCTCTCAATAAAGACCACAAAAAAGTCGCTGAACTTTTCTGGAACAGATAACTCGCCTGAGACGGTGAGCTCTGGATAAACAGGTCAAAGGTTATTAGTCAGTGCCCCTATCATGGGTAGGAGTATACCACAATGCATGCTTGTTGGGGATGGGGGGGGGGCCTTGGCGCACCGGGGAAGAGGCTAATCTGAGACGGGGCTCCGGGGCTCATGGGTGCCCTTGATCCAGACGTGGGAGGACGACGCGTTCCTGCTCGATTTTGAAGCTGCACCCTTAACTCTAGTGAATGATCTTCCACAAGAGCAAAGCTCAGTGCCTCTGTGTGAGGGCTGTTTACTCACACGGTTTGTTTAGGCAGCGGTTAACTCCGCCGTTCCCGCCGACTGCACTGCTGCTAAGGTGCCACGTTTGCACGCTGCTCTTCTTCTGTGGTTCCTTGCGTGGAGCATTCGGCCCGCGTGAGCTTGTATTGTCCTTCGCAGACATGGAGAGCGCCCCACAGGACCAGGGCAGCAGCGATGGTGTTGCAGTGGCCGTCGGCTATGTACCCTCTCACCAGAGCAAGGAGGTCTCTGCAGGGCGCCCCCCTGATGATGGGAGGTAGAGCTGCACGCCCGTCCCTCACGTCTTGTTTTTGTTAACTCGTAGTCCATGCCGAGGATGTCTTGTTGTGGTTGACTCCGGAATTCTTACAGGAAAGCATCAGAGGGAGGCGGACCATGTCGGAGTCCCGCAGTGGGAGAGCGGGACTGTGAAAGAAAAGGTGATGGTGGGAGATCAACAGAGGAAGAAGAGGGTGTCGAAGAGGAAGGAGAGGGGTGCCTTGCCAATTCCACGATGTGTTCTGTAAAGAACGCAGGCCAAACGAACGGGGGGGCGGAGCTGGCCAGTTCCAGCTCCTCCCCCAAGACCCCCAGCAAGTCGCCCTCTGCCAATCGCACGGGGAGGAGGAATCAGGTATTTCGAGAACCCACAATGCAGTAATTTGACTTCATTGCCTTTTTTCCCTGGTTTTGAATGAGAATTGAGTCCCTCGTGAACCTCCTAAATTCTTTGGATGGTGGCATTTGTGTGTCTACGAGATGTGTGCTGAAAGCTCCATGCAGAGGGTCAACGCCTGAATAAAGTTTCACATTCATATCTGAATATTTAATTACCCTGCATGTCCAACTAACAGCAGGGGCATATTAGTGTTGTTATTGCAGCACGAAATGAGCACATTTTAGAAAGAAGTGCTAACGTCCAGAGCTCCAGATGAATTCTGAGGCAGATCTGATTTCCATCCCTTCGTTTCTCTTGGGGGGCCTATTAAGGACATGGGGGTTGGTAGGGGCCAACAGACGAGCAGCAGCACAAGCTCCCCCGCGCCCTCTAAATCCCCCCTTTGTCAACGGCCCCTGAGCCAAAGCGCTCCTCTGTGGGGCAGAGAAACAGGTGTGTGGGCTCTCGGCTCCTGGACAGCAGTGTTAAACGCGTTCAGATCCGTGACCCCCCCGACGTACTCCGCCAGCTGGAGACAGATGCGACAGGCACTTGCTACGGTTTGCGAGGGCAACACTGGACAGGGACACACTGCGTCTTTATGGACGGTCGAGCCCCCGTCACGCCGGTCCGCCGTTTCACCTGTTGCTGTCTGTGCCCAGAAGGAGCGTTCTCGCGTGATACTGTAGCAACGCGGACAGGACTGTAGCCACGAAGACAGGACTGTAGCCCACGGAGACAGGACTGTAGCTTTAGCTTCTGTCTTCGATTTTTGCATCCAGTTATATTAAAAACTTGTTTATCAGAGTCAAACCATTACGCTTATCCCTAGAAAAGATCAAATTTGTAAAGTACGTGGTTTTTCCTAAGGAAAACACCACTGTGTTGTGTAACGTATGTATTGAATTTAAGAGGTTTTCTTCAGACTTATTTAATGATTACAAAGCAGCAAAGAAACTAGCTTGTATCCTTTATTAATTCTTGTTTCTGAAAGATGTGGAGTGATGGCTCTAGATTTTAAGTGTGTTAGACTGCTACACAGAGACAGGGGTCTGGGCTGACAGTTGTGCAGGACTCACCTGTTGCTGTCTGTCAGCCCGGGCGCTTGAGTCAGTGTTTACCCTCCGGGCCCTCCCGCATCTGAACACGTGTCTGACGCATGCTCGTGTCTCTCCATCACAGGAAGTGAAAGAGCGCTCCAACTTCCTGTGCCCCCTGTGCGATAAGAACTCTGCGCAACCCAGCACCAGCTCACCATGCACATAAGACAGGTACGAAGGGCGCCACGACAACCAGAACCGTCTGCTCGGTTCTTGGTGCCGACTGGCATCACGCCTGGTCCTAAATTCAGATCCTTGGTACAAATTGTCTGCCGATTGTTGATGAAATGCGCTCGCCGATTCATGCTATCCCTGACTGCTTGTAATGAGGTTGAGAGGGGAAGTATGGTGGTGGGAGCGTGGTAACCGTGTCTCTCTGTTGTCCCGTCCTCAGCACAACACGGACAGCGGTGGAACCGACCATTCCTGCAGTATCTGCGGGAAGGCTCTGAGCTCGGCCAGCTCTCTGGACCGTCACATGCTGGTGCACAGCGGCGAGAGGCCCTACAAGTGCTCGGTGTGTGGCCAGACCTTCACCACCAACGGCAACATGCACCGGTAAGCTTTGGTGAGGGGGCGTGGTGAGCAAAAATGGGGGAGGGGCTTTCAGAACTTTTCCAGGGACCCTTGAGGTGTAATAGTGTATGGAACGTGGCAAAAAGTTCTTTCGTGTCGTCGGTTTGCATATGATGGGAAAGTTAATGTTGTGATTTTTGAGAAATGAAAGTGCCGTCTTGGCTGTTGTCCTCTCTTTGTTTGCCAATGTTAGCGATTGAGCTTGGTACCGAGTTAGATGAACGCAGAGAATGCTCACGTGTATTTTAAACCTAAATTAATTTGGTCAACAAGAACCAGATTTGTAGTTTCACAGACGGTTGCTTGATTTGGTTTTCAAACCAAAGCACAAATTTGGGTTTCATCTTCATAGTGTAAAACTCTGAACATCTTCACACCCTAAATCACACACACTGATTTAGTTTTCAGATAACCAGAAGGCATCATCATCGACACTCCAGTTATTTTGAGTTTATTTTCTTGGAATTATCAAATTCAATAGAGAAAGAGAAGTCCTGAAATGGCTGTTCTTAAACTTGCTTTTTCAGGTCACTGATTTGACATGATTAACCTGCCAGCAGCATTACCTGCTGCGTAAAAAAGAGAGCAGAAACCATGATCTGTAATCGCTGACAGAACTGTACACGTTCATGAACTTGATCGGGTTGTCTCCTTTCAAGATGCCCCTTCATTTTCACTGGCTGTAAAGTCTCGTTTGGCAGCACATCACAGGAGAGCACACGTTGTGGGTGGTCCGTTTCATCTTTGATTGGCAGGTGAAGCTGTATCATATATATATATTCTGATAGTGCCTGAGGATACTGGTGTAGGAATAGTAGAACTATGTGTTGAAGGCTTTTCTCCTACGTGTTGAAGGCTCTTCTGAACTTTTCACTGGATTGTTCTGGGACCACTGGTCTGGAGCCACTGATCTTTTCTCTGGCGATGAGTAGCAACTCATATACAATAAAACAAAAAAGTTTTGAGTGTTCCCAGTGCGTTTCTCTCTCTCGCAATTTAGGAACTGCTGATCTACAGCAGTATATATCTCTCTGGCCAAAAGCGGTAGCCACTGCATATTCAAATACTTGCCTGAGTGATGTGTGCAAATGTCACCATATATTTTGGGGATTATAAGCAAAGATTGAAGGCAGACCAAAAGATCACGGCGTTTCAGATGAGCACTCCTGGTCCTACAGGGCAACAGCGTCCCAGGTGTTTAGATTATTCTCTAATCTTTAGATTCTTGTATGAAAAGGGTTGAGCTGAGAGGAACGGGGGAGGGTTTCTCTCTCTCCGTCCCTGATGTGGGAGCCTGCTCTGCCATCTCCTGCTGCAAGGCGCCGGGATCCGGGCGTTTGAGCCCACGTGTTTCCTCCCGCACGTCGCCCCTTGGTGCGTGTTTGCGGTCACACGCCACAGCGGCGCGTCCAGGGCTGACAACACAGGCCTCCCTTGTGCCGTTGAGACACGCAGGCATTCCAGATGGGGGTGGGAGAGGGGAGAGGACCCGGGTCTGGGTGAGGAGGAGGAGGAGGGGGGGGGGGGGGGGGGGGGGGGGTTGCGTTTGGGCCAGTCACGCCTCACACACAGAGATGGAGGCATCCATCCTTCACAAACCACGCACCCAACCGGAGGTTCAGTATTCAGTTCAGCAGTGTGAAACCCTAGCACACCCAAAGGTACTACCA
The DNA here is from genome assembly GCF_052324685.1 of Brachyhypopomus gauderio. NCBI lineage: Eukaryota > Metazoa > Chordata > Actinopteri > Gymnotiformes > Hypopomidae > Brachyhypopomus > Brachyhypopomus gauderio. Next base: position 769,618 of record NW_027506917.1, on the reverse strand, counting down.
TTGCGAAACTCCCAGCAGCTGGAACCAACACTTTGGCGAACAGCTTCATTCTCCCTTGAACTCCACAGCGCCCTCTGGCAGGGTTGTAGAGGCATCGCGTTTGGAAGGATGTGTTCTTGTGCCTCAACAAGTAATTCGAAACACTCAGCAGGTCAGTGTTGGATCACTCCCCCCGCAAACGGGCCCAAATATCTAACACGCGCGGCACTCTTTCTCCGCCTGTGCCTCACGGCCGCCCTCTTCGCTGCCATCCTCTCCGTCCTTCGCTTGTCTGAGTCCGTTCCAAGCGTGATTTAGGCCAGAGGCCTGAGATGTGAGATGGAACAGGATTCAGGCCGGCGGGGTCAGGCCACATATGGGCGGCCCCGCTCCTCCGTGCTCCGCTATTAATAACCCCCCCCACACACACACACACACACACACACCCCGACTGCAGAATGTGCAGCAAGCCTCCTAGCCCCGTGCCCAATGACATTTCTCCTCCGGTTCCTGTTCCCCCACGCTCTCACCGAGGCACTGCTACCTACATAAATGAAACTAAACTTTGCATTCCCGAGCGGTGATTTTACTATTTGTTTCCTTCTGAAATACTGAAATTTGCAATTCCGCTGCGGACGGAAACCTTTCCAGCCTCCTCTTTTCTCAAACATCATCTTGTGTTTGTGCAAAACTTCACGCTGCTAGAATGCTGAAGCTGTGGAAACCCTTGAAAATTAATGACCCAAACCAGTGCATCCGCAGGTGTGCTAACGTGTTCCTGTCGTTTGGAATAGTTTGCTGGATAACTCCTGGATTGGATAACCCTTTCCAGTTTCCAATCCTTGCTGCTCAGATGCAGTGCGATATCCGATTGGTATTCTTTTTCCATCGTGCCTCTGCAAGTTCCAAGTTGGCAGGTGCTTATAATGAACATATAAAGAGATGTTTTACAGCGACGGCTTTAGACCCATGTTCAAAACACAAAGTCGCACTCGTGTCTACATCACAGCGCCTGTGCAATCGAATCGCAGCGTCTGCATTTGGATAAACGTGCTGCTGTAAGCTACGTCCCGGTGATGTTCGTTAAGGACCGGTGGCACGCCACGCTGCCGCAGACCCGTGCCTACACCTCCACGCCTTTTGCGTGCAGGAACAGCGTGGCTTCACACAGGAGCAGGCAGGGTTCGTTTAGCCCACAGCTAGACCGGAGCATCTGGAAGCTCGTACCTCGTGGAACCTGAAAGGTGGGTTTGTTCCTGAGAAAAGGGGGCTGTGCACGCAGCTGCATGCCATAACGTGACTCTCCCTCCGGCCGTCACGGTCTGACCCCTCTGGGACAAAGCCCCCTGCTGGTCACGCACGGGCCATGCAGCCCACTTCACAACACTCCTCTTAACCAACCTTCAGACTAGGCTCACAGACGAGACACACACAGCCCCTCACAACCGGGCCAGCTTTCGGAGAGGGGAAGCATACAGGATCTTATGTAGTACCGTGACGGTAGTGTAGTTGGCCTTGCCGAGATGGTTTCTTAAAGCATTTTAATTTGAAAACAGTTTGGCAGCAGGTAACATTTTCTCATGAAAAAAGTCGATGTCCCTGTTATAGCACACCTAACATTCTGACTGTCATGTGGTCACAGTGTGTGGGTCTTTATAAACGCGTCTTCTTTTTTTGCCTCTCAACATACCCTGTTAATGTCTGAGATGTACATGAAATGGAAGAGTAATTTTTGGTATAGACTTCATGCTTATTTGCATGGGACAAGATGTCTGTTGATACCTGTTCATGGAAGAAACGTCATGTACCAAACACTGCAGATGAGAAAATAATCTTGATCATTCACTCAATTGTGAAAACGAGCACACACTCCTTTGCATAATTATGATTGGTCAAAGGTGATTCACTTTCATGTATAATTCCTCTATATCAATCATAGTTAGGGCCTTTTTTTTTGGTTATGTTGCTGTTAGGTCTTGTGGCATTTTTAGAAGTCTAATCATTGTTTACTTTGGAGAGCCTGCTTTAGATAGGATGCTTATCTGCCTGTTGCTTCCTACAGGCACATGAAAATTCACGACAAAGACCCAAACGGTGTTCCCGCCTCCAGCCCCGCCTCCCCAAACAAGCGACGAAGACCTTCAGCCAAGAGGAAGCCCAGCATAGAGGACGACGGGGAGAAAAATAGTGAACCACCAAATAAAAAGGTGCGGACAATTCAAGTATACAAGTGATGGATCACAAAATGTCCAAATGTCCAACCAGTTCCTTGACTCAAAGTGCAATTAAGGTAGCGGTGGATGAGGAGAGGTTAGTGTGGTTATGTTTACGCTATGTTAGGACAGCATGGTTAGGTTGTTTTTTTCTGTTCTTTGATTCTTTGGTTATTTTGTGTTTGATTCTTTATTGCTTTATTGGTTTTTTTTATTCTTCATTGAACTGGGGTTCTTTACTGGATTCTTTACTAAATTCCATCTGCTTGGAATACACTTTTAGCTCATTCTTCTTCTTCTCCATTTCTTTACTGACGGTGCAGCAGTCAGGAGATCAAGAGCTTGTCAAACGCGAAGAGGAACTTCTGTACTGTCCTGTCTGCTTCAAGACCTTCATCTGTAAATACGGCTTGGAGTCGCACATGGAGACGCACCCCGACAACACTCTCAGGTAGGGGAGCGGAGCATCTACCTCCTTCACCGCTGCAACAAAAAATTGGCCTCGTTTTCTTTGATCCGGCAACGTGAGCGGGTTAAGAGTGTGTGTTTTTTTTGTTTCGTCCCCCCTTGTGCTAGGTGTAACCTGTGCTGCATCAGCTTCCGCACACACCGAGGTCTTCTTCGCCACAATTCCGTTATTCATAAGCAACTGCCCACCGATCCCTCAGGGAAACCTTTCATCCAGAGCAACCCTTGCATTCCCCTGGGCTTCAGTGACCTGTCCTTCATTGACTTTTCCTGCCTCAAGTTTCCCCAAATTGCACAGGTATCAGCTGTGTGAAACATGTGCTTGGACTACACTGAATTATATTAATGTGAAATGTGCCATGTTTGTCAATTGTGATTTTTCACCGCAGTTAAAATTTGTCCTCCGCTTTTTACCCATCTGTGCAGTTAACACACACACACACAACACACTAGTGATTACTAGGGGGCTGTGGTGCACACATGCTCAGAGCAGTAGACAGCCCTAGCCCGGCGCCCGGGGAGCAGTTGGGGTTAGGTGCCTTGCTCAAGGGCATCTCAGTCATGGCCTCAGGTCTGTGAATCGAACCCACGACCCTTCTGTCACAAAACCAGTTCCCTACCACCTGGCCATGACTGCCCAATGACTTTATTGAAGTAACTGATTGGGCATGACAGTAGTCTTATGCAGATATATTTGATGATTTTGTTTTGGAGGTGATCTAAAAAAGGTCAGGTGGTAGCAACAAGCATGACCTCAGATTCCGTCCTCTCACGTGTATCGTAAGGCAACAAGTAGTCTGTGAAAAAGCAAACTTTGAATTTCATTGTTTGGCTAAAATGTCATTACATGTCATTCTTGACTGATGACACACAGCATTGTTTTTCTAAAGTAAGCATGTAAATAATAAATAAGACAGGACCCAACACTGACCCCTGGGGGACACCTGAGGTAACTTAATTTTTCACTTAAAGTTTCACTTTTCAGTACTACATCAGTACTGGTGTACCACATCAGAGGAATACTATGATAACTATTATCAGATACAATCCGATAGTTTCAACTCAAATACAAACTCAAATACAACAGTTCTCATTACTCTGTGAATGCACGGACATCCAAATCATAACTTGAACTTTTTTTTTCAGGTCTGGTGTGAGACAAACCTACGACGCTGCTCTAGCAAGTTCCATAGGTTTGTATGTGAGGTCTGCAACAAGGCCTTTCCTCTTCAGGTTTCTCTGGATCTACACACGGGTTCACATATAGCCGGTGAAGATGCCTCGGCTGAACCCCAGAACCAAGAAGCCAGTGCCACTGAAGACGTATCTACAGACGGCTCAGGTGCTGTGAATTCCAACGGGATAGGCGAGCCAGTGCCACACGAGGACCCCCATTCTGTAAATGGGAAGGAAGGCTTCATGGAATCACTTGGTCTTCAGCTTTCTTCACTGGCCAAACCTGAGCGGTCTGAGGAGGAGATACAGCAAGAAATCTTAGACAGCATCCATTTTATTCGTGTTGAGCCGACTGCAACAAATCTACCTCAGGAGACCAGTGGCAGTCTTGGCCTTTGTCTTCTAGACCCTGGCTCTATTCAAGGATTAAACAAGAGCGCTGGACTCAGCCTACTGTCAATACAGCCGCTTCAGGGCGGTTTGGTTGTCCGGCCTGTCAGCAGCCCAGCTGGAGTAGAGCTGGCTGACATCCAGCAGATCCTTAAGATGGCTGCATCTATGCCGTCCCAGGTAACTTTGCCACTGCTGCCGAAATCTCCCGGAAGTCCTCTGCAGGCCGACACCAGACAGATGACTTCTCTCAAACCCAAACCACCAGTGACTCCTCGGTCCAGCATGGGAACCTCCACACCTCCCCCTCATGTTATGAATGCCCAGCAGGCCTCCTCAGGTTGCATCAGCCCTGGCTTGCCACCTCCTGCTGGCCATCTGCTCGTGTCTTCCAAGCAGTCCTCAGACTCTTCATCCTCCTCAGACTCTTCTTCTCCCACCAACTGGGAAAACGCCCATCTGGAGCCAGATGGCACTGTAGCAACAATTACAACATACAACACAACCACTGAAAATATCAAGCAGGAAGATATTGGGGTTAAAGAGAAAGACATAAGAACATCGGGTGGAAAGAAACTCTCAAAGACGGAATACCCTTGTCGTTTCTGTACACAAGTCTTCTCCTTTCCAGGAGGACTTCAGGCTCATATGCGCCATCACCTGGGAGTGTCTCCATACCAGTGTAGCATCTGCACATACGCTGCACCAGACAATGCCACGCTAATGCGCCATTTACGAACGCACAGCGGTGAGCGCCCATACGTTTGCCGACTATGTCACTACCCTTTCACCGTCAAGGCGAACTGTGAGCGTCACCTGCGCAAGAAACACATGAAAAACACTCGGAAAGAGATTGAAAAGAACATTGAGTATGTGACCACCTCCTCGAACGTAAGTGGATTCATTGGTGGTACTACGCAAGACCTCATGGATTCACCTGGTAGTGGCAACACATCGTGCCGCTATTGCGGAGAAGACCTGAAAAGCTACAGAGCTCTCCAGATCCACCTGCGGACTCACAACGGATGCCAGAGGAAACCCTTTGAATGTCGTCAGTGTGGGGCGGCTTTCCTCGCCAAACGGAACTGCATTAATCACTTGCTTAAGCAACACCCAGAAGTTCCAGAGAGGGAGATTGAGGAACACATAAACACTTTAGTTCCCGTCACCTCTACCGTCGTGGACAACTCCCTTGCTTTAGCTTCAAATGGGGTTCCACACACGGTTCAGTCCGAGCCTGGCAAGCAGGACCTCAGCACCTCCTCCGGAGCTGACGACCAGGACCAGCCTTTAGACTTTTCCAGCAAGGCTTTGAAACCTTTTAGTTCAAAGGTTAAACTAGACACGACTCCTTCCTCCCTGCTGTCATTGAACGAATGCTCGATGGAGCCCATCGACCTCTCCATCCCTAAAGATCCAGAAGGGAAGAAGGTAAAGAGAGAACCAGTCAATACCACATCATGGCATCCCCAGGAGGTAAAGAGAGAACCTCCTTCCCCAAACACAGACAGGTCCTCAGGAAAGGACTCTGGGATCCAGGCACCACTGCCACTATCTACCACCAGCCCTGCTTCCACACTCACAGGTGACTTAACCAAGCTCCCCACCACACGCCTGAAGCCACTGCTGCCCAAACCAGCTGCTGCCACCAGTTCTTCCGAGATGCCACCCCTGGCTTCCATCGCCCAGATCATCTCCTCTGTGTCTGCTGCACCTGTGCTGCTCAAGTCGGGGATAAAAACTGAGAAAAGTGACAGAGTGATGCTTGGTGACAGACTAAACGAGAAGAAGTGTTCCTCCGCCACCGTTAAAGCCGAGCCCATGTTCAGAGGTTCTTCCCTTTATATCTCAAAGAGGAGGGGCAGGAAGAGGTCCTACAAGCCGGATGTGTTGGCAGCAGAAGCTGTGGGCGGGATTGACCTGGAGTCTAGCGGGGAGTTTCCAAGCGTGGAGAAGATGTTGGCAACTACCGATGCAAATAAGTTTAGCCCATATTTACAGTCTAGGCAGGTGGACTCGTCAAAGGACGAGTCAGAAAAAGAGAAACAGTCTGCCAGTGAAGAAGAGAAAGAAGGAAGAGAGGACTCGCAAAAGGTTCGGCCACAAGGCAAAGGGAAGAAGAACGCCTACTCGAACTCGGTGCAGAAGATGAAATGTCCCTATTGCCCCCGTGTGTTTCCGTGGACCAGTTCTTTACAGAGGCACATGCTAACACACACAGGTCAGAGTCGCTGCACACACACACACGTTTCTATTGGTGAGAAACGTATTTACTTGTTGTTAATGTATATAGATTGAACATGGGATTTTAAACAGTTCTATTTTACTGATGTTTATCATAGGGCAAAAGCCATTCCCGTGTCCCCAGTGTGACGCATTCTTCTCCACCAAGTCTAACTGTGAGCGCCACCTACTGCGTAAACATGGTGTATCCAATCGCAGCACACTACAGAGTGCCGGGCCACACCCCAAGCCCAAGGCTGATGAGGGGTCAACGGGAAGCACAGGTGTGACCTGCTTAGCTCCGCCTACATGATAGCGCCCCACAGCGACCCCTGACATCCTTGTCGTGATGACGTAAAAACTGAATAGAATTCATTTGTATAATTGCACAGCTCAACACAGAGAACTCGATTCAGAGTGTCCAGAAAGGTTGTAGCTAGCTAAAATAAATTTAAAACAACACCTATTGACCCCCTCGGGATTTATTTTGGTATCTGGGCTGTACCACTTGCCTTGCTACTGTGACATTTATGTATTTTGCCCATTTAGTTTAATTATCTCTCTGTCTGTTTGTAGAGGGTGTTTCTGATACTGATCCTGCTGTGCTTGGAGACACTGCCAGTCCAAAAAAGGAGGGCGACACCACAGCTGGTGACGGGGCCTCCACGGAGCAACGGAGCCACCCAGACGCACAGCAGACGGAGGACGAGAGCGACCTGGACGGCTCCCCGTCAGCTGCGTGCGACACCACGAACAAGGAAACGTCCGAGAATGACGAAGACTCTCAGAGCAACAAGAGCCTGGATATCGACTTTGCCAGCAAGCTCATAGACTTCAAGCTCGGCGGATCCGACCAGGAGCAGGCCGAGGGCTCAGAACCTCTAGCGGAACCAGAGAGCGCCGCACCGGAGGAGTTTCCTCACACCTGCACCACCTGCAAGAAGACCTTCCGCCACGCGGTCACCCTCGGACGGCACCAGAAAATCCACCTGCAGGAAAGCCAGCTGGTGGATCGAGGCAGGAAGGGTAGGCCGCAGCTTTCTGAGTCCAGCTTACCATCCAGCCCTGGCACGTCCCCGAGAAATGAGCCAGAGGAGAAGAGGACCTCGGATAAAGAGGAGAGTGGCAGCGCCCCGGAGAGCGGAGCAGAGGAGGAAGAGGAGAAGGAGGAGCAGAAAGAGGAGCGAAGTGACGAAGAGGAAGAGGGCAGCTCTTCAGACCTCAGGGGTTTGGAGGAGGACAACGAGATGGCAGGAGGCAGAAGTGACAAGAGGAAGAAAATCTGTAGTGTGTGCAACAAACGCTTTTGGAGCCTTCAAGACCTGACGAGACACATGCGTTCACATACTGGTACGGTAATATATAACAGCCCCCAGTATTTTAGACTCATTTGTGGCTATAGCCTCAGGTCACCAGCAGGTGGAGCTGTCTCCACATTTCCCCAGTCTTTTTGTGCACAAATCATAGGAATGTAATATTGATTTTGTTTATCAGGAGACTTTGCCGTTTGACGACTTTGATCTTTTGTTACTGCAGGAGAAAGGCCATATAAGTGCCAAACGTGTGAACGGACCTTCACCCTGAAGCACAGCCTGGTGAGGCATCAGCGTATCCACCAGAAGGCCCCAGAGAGCCAAGGCGCAGAGGGCTCGGACGACCCTGAAGACGCCGGTGGAGCGAGAGACGCCGGCCACGTGGATGAGGAGGTGCCGTGCTCCTCCGGGAGCGAGAACGAGGTGGCCGCGCCTCCCGAAACTCAACCTGAGAATCAGGAGACCTCCCAGACGCAGGAGGGACAAGGAGAAACACCAGAGGAACCCACGGAGAAGCAACAGGCAGCCGACAAAGATGATGGCGTCCTAGAGGAGAAAGGTTCCACAGAGGAACTTTCCAAGGAACGTCAAACCAAGGAACCTCAGGATGAGGAAGCTGAAGCAGAGTCTGATGTGAACGCCTCCTCAGATCCCAACTCGGCTGGAGATCCACAGCCCAAAGTGATGGATGTTCCTTGTGTCATGGGAACCCCAGGGGCTACCGTTGTATAAGCAGGAGCATCAGACTTGTTGACGTTCTTGTTGACGTTGGTGCCATTCTTCAGTGCTCTTCCACAAACACTAAGAGAAGACACAAACAGGCTGGTATCCACCCAGGCTTCATCTTGCATGCAGAATGCAAAAATTGAGACACATTTTTTGCAGCACAATTTCTTTTCTCTTGATGCCTTAATGATTTTTTTTCAAAGATTCAGATCAGTATGTAAGTGGACAGCATCATTTTGAATCAAATGTATAATTGTGATTTTTTTTAAAATTAGTCATAGTCTTTATATGAAACTAATGAGTTTTGTATGAAAAAACCAATGGTTTATATTTGCAACATTATAATGTATTATTCTTGGGTAAATTCCAGTTTGTTTTAGTCTACATGGTTTGCTTAAGTTCTGTAACTGAAGTGCCTGAAAGCATTTCTCCTGAGAATTCTGATATTGAGCTCCTTTGTGTTTTGGAACAGTTGTCTAATTCAATGGCCTAGTGTATCAGTCGGGGTGATCGCTGGTCAATCATTTATTGGCAATATTTGCCAGCCTTTTTAACCTTTTCCTCTCTCTCAAACCTCACTTGCGCAGTGATGATCGTAGCTGGCAGTTAGACACAGTTACTCCTGGTGGTTTGGGGTGTATAAGCCTGACATTACGACACTGGACGTGGACAAAAGCTTGTACTTCCACACTTTATAACACTTTATAATGCTTAAACATATAATATAAGACATTGACTGATGTGCAAGTATTTCTAAATACGCGTACATTGAAAATGTCCACGTGATCTTATTTCTGCATCATGTCATGTGCAGCTACATTCAAAGTCCACGTTTTGTCCATTGCAGTCACTTTTAAGTTCCACTGTCATAATTAACCAAAGCTCTAGTGTTTTGTAATAGTCTGGATTCAGAGTCACAGTGCTACTTCGGTCCAGTGTACTCAATCCTGCACATGCTGAATATGCTGATTCCTGCATCCCACACTCGCACTCCAAAGATGTATTCACGTGAAGCCGTGTACCGCGTGACCCGGTAGACCGTGCAAGCTTTCACCCACCGTCACAGTGTCCGTTCATCACAGACAGAAGCGTGATGCCCACCACGCGTGGAATATATTTACAATGTGAATCAAAAAGCATTTTTATGTCGCAGTATGGCGGTGTTTGTGCTTGACCCGTGAGGTTTATACTTGAAATCGCCCTGCTGTCGTTTGCCCTGCTACGTGCGGGAGAACTGTTCACACTGCAGGCTTCACTGCACTTAACAGTACCTCAGCAGTTAGTGATGCTAACCTCGTAGACTTCATCCGTGTGGCTAGAGGTTCTTCTGATGTCACTCGACAGCCAGGGCCCAGTGAAGGTGAATTCCAAATTGTCCTCAAACGAGGACGCAGTTTCTCAAGATTAGACAGAACTCACTTTACCTACATCGGCGATGGAATCTCAGACCCAGACGAGACTGTGCAGCGTTGCAGCTGATCGAGAGTGAGTCAGCACCACATCGTCCTGGACCTCCAGATTCTGTGGGATCTCTCCCAAGGCCAATCTGTTCACAGCTTTCGGTTTCTCCGGCGGGATTCAAGAAACATTGTTTACTCTAGGAAACACGGTGAATAAAAATCACTATATTTGCGGAAACAAATCATTTTTCATACTATGGTGTGTTTGTGAGATGAGTGTTTGCTTATGGTTTATGACGTGTGCAGAATTATATCAGCAACAAAGAGAACACACTGAATATTTTATTGTATTTATTGATGTTCCTGAAGTGGGCAGAGCTAATGAGAAAAGCCATGTGGACTCCCTTGTATGCTACTTGGAGATAAAGGCGACCGTAGCACTGAACAATCTTGAAGTTCTTTATATGATTTCTCCTTTTACAGATTGCAGTTGGCTGAGCTGTTATCCATGAATTACACTTCTTATTTTTGTTTGCATAACGCAACCCCTACAAATACACGGATGCATTAACTAAATATGAAATTTATACCGAATCTTCATTAATTTCAGATGAGTTGAAAATTTTTTTTTTTTTTTTTTTTGCATGTCTAATTTGATTACCAACTTCTCTTTCTCAGGGGCTTTTCAAATTATGCATATTTACTCTGTTTGTGGTTGGAAAATTCGTTGTCAATTGTAAAGCAATCACTACACATACAGCAAATGCATAAATGTGAATATCTTCAGGAAACCAGCTGCCTTTGGTGTCATCTCAATGCTGATCTTATTTTATTAATTTTCTTGATTTTCTCTATCTTCTGTAATATTGCATGTTTTACCCATTCAAATGTTAGATTTCACTGTCAAATGACTTGCATTTGTTAAAGGGATTGCACATGTTTGTTTAATGTTCTTGTTCAGTTTTAGAAAGCTAGTGTTTGTTTTATTCCCTTTACCACAATATTCAATGTTATCTGATAAAAATATTCAAACAATAAATATACACTAAGCGATTGAGAAAATTTAAGGCGTGTTTTGCGAAACCATAAAATTCCCTTCGCTGTCATAGCATGTCCATGATTTGCTTGTAGCGCCAGTGACAGAAATGCGAACAATTAAAATAAAATTTGCATCCAAATGCATTTCCAATACATTATTTTAAATTCTACATGAACAGAGACAATAATCGGAATATAAGCAAATCGACGAGCCGCGTCATGGCCGGAATTACGCGATGACGTGAGACGACGTGAATTACGTAATGCGTTTTTCTCTCGCGAGAATTGAGCCTTCGCGGTATCCATAAACACGTTGTCGGAACTAGAATAACTTAAGTGTGGACTTGGTGACCGGTTGTGTTTACCTTCACGGACGAATTTTTACAAGACAGACATACACAAAAAAAGGTGTATTGCGATGTCACAAGTGGTTCCGGGGCAGTTTGACAGCGCGGAGGAGTCGGGCAGGTGAGAGTGACAGTAGCAGCTAGCAGCGTTAGCTACCTGGAACTAACATGGTCCAGACTGCAGCATCATGGCTCCAACATGGGCAGATAAGACTGTAGATGTAGATGATATTGTGGACAATGAGCTCCTCTGTCTGCTACAGCAGCTGACTAGATTATGGTATGGCTGTGAAATGTTTAGACCAGATTCATCTGTGAAGAAGACTGCTGATTTCTAGAGTTCAGTGACTTCATGGTGGAGGCATTGGGGATCAAGAAGGTATTTAATAAAATTTTGATGTTCTCCAGTGACACAGAGTTGACTCACTCTACGGACAAGTGTCCAACACCAGAAGAACTCAGCAGAGTGACTTTACAACCCTTGTCCCTTGAATGTGGCAAGCAAGATGGGAATGAGGAAGAGGACATTGATGATGATGATGATGATGATGATGAATGGGATTGGGACGATTCGTCTAGAGACTTTACGAAGCGTTATGCAGCATTCAAGGCAGGAAACAGTCAACAGGTAGTTTGTTAAAGTGGATCTACCACAGATGTGCTTGCATGAATACTATTTTCTTCAATTTGAGGTCCCAGAGAGGCCAGTTCCTCAGATAATCTTATAAGGTGAAGGATTCAAACTGAGAGACGTCTGTTTTGCCTCCAGGCTAATCGACAGAATTTGCAGGATCCAAAGTCGAACAAAATGTTTACTCCTTCAGATAAGGCTCTAAGAAAGTTTGAGCACAAAATAAATTTGGGTAAGATGGGCATGTCCTTTTCATAAAAGGTTTGTAGATTAAAGAAATTCGATGATTATTTTTGGACTATGTGTTTTCTGCCACTTTTATTCTCCAGATAAGTTGAACTATGCTGACGCTGTAATCAACAAAGTCACCACAATGCACAAACAACGAGACTCAGACACGTGAGTTAAACTCCTCCATGTTGTCATTCCACACCTCAGTCTCATGGTTGAAGCTTTGTGTTATTTTAGAGTCCTAAATAACCTCTTCTGTTGCTGGCGCAGGTATCGGATTAAGGATAAATCGGACCGGGCCACAGTGGAACAGGTGTGTGCCTCCTGACGTGTGAAGGTTCACGTCGTGTTACGTAGAACATGATTTACAGCAGTGCACAACTCCAGTCCTGGACATCTACTCCCCTTCAGAACTTGGTCCCAATAAAACCGATGTGATCCAGTTAGTCATGGCTTTCGGTTTAAGCTACATATTTGATCCAGGGCGTAGTTGAAACTGTAATGGAGCTAGATGTCCAGGACTAGAGTTGTGATCCTCTTGTTTACGGCACAATCTGTTCAGGTGGTTGACGGATTAGCTGATTGGTCAACGGTTTAATGGAGCTCCGCCCATTTCACCGATACAGGTTTTGGATCCTAGAACACGCATGATTCTCTTCAAAATGCTGAGCAGAGGAGTCATTTCAGAGATCAATGGTTGCATCAGCACAGGCAAAGAGGTGATCTGTTCTCTCTATACTGTGGGATCAACCCGGATCTAACCAAACCTTTAAAAGTCGTGTTACTATAAGAATCGCACTTAAGAAAGCGCTATCCTGCATGCAGCCGAGGTGATCGTCGTTGCTTTCTCCTTCGTTCAGGCCAACGTCTATCACGCCACCACGGCCAAAGGAGAAAGTCGCGCCATCAAAATATACAAGACCTCCATTCTGCAGTTCAAGGACAGGGATAAGTATGTCAGCGGAGAGTTCAGGTAAGTCACGCCGCCCCGTTGACGGGCCGCTTGTCCGTGTGACGCCGGGACGCATCACTGCGCTCCCTGACCACCTGCGAAATTTCGCCCCCTGCAGGTTCAGACACGGCTACTGCAAAGGCAACCCGCGGAAGATGGTTCGGACCTGGGCGGAGAAGGAGATGAGAAACTTGATCAGGTTCGCTCAAACGGGTGGATTGTTGCATGTAGAGGTGCTGTTTTTAGAGGAGGGTCTCCTCTCCCTCCAACATTAGACAAGCGTGCCTGTAAAATGCTGGTGCCCTTTATCTGTTATGGATCTACTTTCACTGACCAATGGTGCCGATGTGGAGTTGGCCTTCACCGTGTGTCCTCTTCAATCCAAGGCTGCAGACGGCGGGGGTTCCCAGTCCAGAACCGCTCATGCTTCGCAGTCATGTCCTGCTCATGGGCTTCATAGGAAAAGACGACATGTGCGTGCAAGTTTGAGCTGTTAAGTCTCTTTGCAGTTCTATAGGATATCACTTACAAGACTCCTTGTAAAGAACCTGCTAAAGATATTCGTCTTATATCAGCATCGTGTGTGTGTGTGTGTGTGTGTGTGTGTGTGTGTGTGTGTGTGTGTGTGTGTGTGTGTGTGTGTGTGTGTGTGTGTGTGTGTGTGTGTGTGTGTGTGTGTGTGTGTCCTAGGCCTGCTCCCTTACTGAAGAACGCCGCCCTGTCCGAGTCCAAAGCCCGTGAGCTCTACCTGCAGGTCATTCACAACATGAGGCAGATGTACCAGACGGCACAGCTTGTCCACGCCGACCTCAGCGAGTTTAACATGTTGTAAGCCGCACCGACGACCCGCTCCGAGCTCCCCACCCCCTGCCACGGTGCCTGTGGTCGGTTCTCGTTGTGCAGAACCCTCGCACGGACACATTTTTTGCTTTTCTAGGAAGCCCTGTGCTCACGTCTCCTTTGCAGGTATCACAATGGAGACGCGTACATCATCGACGTTTCCCAGTCCGTGGAGCACGACCATCCTCACGCCTTGGAATTTCTCCGCAAAGACTGCAGCAACGTTAACGGTAGGTGTGGCGAATAAACAAACAAACAAACAAAAAAACATGAGCGTGTATTTTCTCTCTGGATTTATTCTGGAGTCAGCTGTCTTTTAAGTGGTCTTCACCGATGGTCTTCATCACCAAGCCCTGCTGATTGCTGCTCCTGTCAGTTGCACTGGCGGTTGATGACCAGTAGAGGGCCAGGCCCCGTTTCGCACGGACCTTGTTTTGCTTTCAGATTGTGTATATATATATATATATATATATATAACTTGGTTAATATAGCATTATTGCATATTTTTGTTTATTGATTATTGTATATCCCAATAGACTTCTTCCAAAAACATGACGTTGCTGTGATGACCGTTCGGGAGCTCTTTGAGTTCGTCACAGACCCTTCCATCACGTCCGACAACATCAACCAGTACCTCGAAAAGGTTTGTGACGCGTAACACTTTAGGTGTGTGTGTGTGTGTACGCAGGTGTATTTCTCACACACCAGTGAAATGGTGTTCCTGTGATGGGTGCAATACGTGTAGCTCAATTATATAATCAGTGAACAGTCTTAATTTAATATTGACCCAGTTTTGTCATTTATGATGGTGGGTGTGTGTGTGTTTTTCCTGTAACACACCCAGCATGCTGCATTGCTGTTTGCTGTGTTATGTAACCGCAGGCGATGGAAATAGCTTCGGCGAGGACCGCAGAGGAGAGGTCCAACCAAGACAAAGTGGACGAGGAGGTATGGATGTCCTCTAGCACGACTCGTTCCTGTCCCAGTAGCCCTGTGTGGTTCCGCTCATCCCTTAACGTTCCCGTACACGCTCTGCTAGGTGTTTAAAAAGGCCTACATCCCTCGCACGCTCAACGACGTGAGTCACTACGAGAGAGACGTGGACACGATGAAGGGGGAGCAGGAGGGGTCGAAGACCACGCAGGACGACCGCGTGAGTGACACGGTCCTCGAGGATGGTTGACCTGAGAAGGCGTGTGGAGTGGCCTTTGAGAGGGTGTGTGTGTGTGTGTGTGTGTGTGTGTGTGTGTGTGTGTGTGTGTGTGTGTGTGTGTGTGCGTGTGTGTGTGCGTGTGCGTGTGCGTGTGCGTGTGCGTGTGCGTGTGCGCGTGCGCGTGCGCGTGCGCGTGTGCGTGTGATGGTGTTTTTGTTCCGTCACTACAGATTCTGTACCAGACGGTGACGGGCCTGAAAAAAGACCTTTCAGGAGTGCAGACGGTGAGATGCTTAAAATAACTTTCGTTCTGTGTCCCTGAGGCGGTCTGTACATCACCTCGTAATCTTATTGTGTAATATTGTGTTAGATGAAATCTCTCTAGTACTAGATTAAAAAGTAAAACTGTTTATTATTCGGTGTAAGATGTGCTTTGTAACACCGCACCATGTAGCGTGTTACGATCGAAGACGCGGCCATACGCAAAACTAGACGCACGGTTGAAGCGAAGCTGCATTCACTGACCAATCGCCACGCGGGCAGCTCGCCAAAGCAATAACAGCAGGTGTGGAGTTGAGTTGATGAGAAAACGGTTGGACGGAGTGTGTGATGCAGACGTGTGTGTTTCAGATTCCCTCTTTACTGGAGGGCTGTGCTGAGCATAGCAGCTCCAGCAGTGATGATGATGATGATGATGATGATGATGGGGAGGAGTCTGGGGCTGACGGCACGCAAGACGTGGGCAGCCAGGACCAGACGGAGACGCCGGACAGAAAGGTGTGTGAACGCAGAAAGGAGGGGGGGGGGGCTCGTTTGAGCTCCGCCCCCTTTCACACTGTTCCTCCCTCCTCCTTTTTCAGGAAAGAAAGAAACTGGTCAAGGAAGCTCAGAGGGAGAAACGCAAGACCAAAGTCCCCAAGCACATTAAGAAACGGAAGGAGAAAGTGGCCAAAATGAAGAAGGGAAAATGAAGAGATGGAGGGTGCGAGGCCCCGCCCACACCAGGATGAGGGAGGCGTGGTCAGTGACTCCACGCTGCCTGCACCTGAGGATTAGGACACACCCCTGCTGTTCTGGCCCGCCTCCTGAGACCACCCCCACACTTCTGATGGACTGCAGTGAGACTGAAACGCGTGTACTCTTGAATTTCTTATGTTCGTCGATTTTTCAGCAAAGACATGAAGCCATGGCTGCATAATATTGGACTGGGAAGAATAAGGTTGTCCTTTTGTAATATGGTAATGTGTTTTAATACAGTAAGTACTTCACAATTTGAGAGTACTCGATATTCTTACATCGTATCAAAGCCTCTGACAAGTGCAACACTATTTTAATCATTTTGCATCTTTCTGGACAGTTGACACACAAGCTCGTATTTATAACATAACAAAAACCTGACAAATTCAGACAGGTGCTCTTTTCCTTTTTAATATAAACTTGGGATTTCCAGAACATAACTGTTAAATATGTTTAAGTGCCTTTAGTCATCTATTAGCCAACGTGAAAGACTTTACAGTTAAATTAAAATGTATAAATTGATATTAAATTACGATTACCATGTATGTACAGTACTACATCATTACATGACATGCGTTTACAAAAAATAATTGCTATCGTGTTGTATCAGATAAAGGCGTAACCAAAAATGAGACGACCAACATGAAGACTATCAAAATAGAGACCACTCTCCATTTACGAGTAGCTGATCCGCACTGAAGTGGTTTTATTGGAGCCTCGGTAAGACTGTGGAGCTGGAGGGGGCGGGGCTTACCGAATGCCCTCTACATAATTGGCCGGGAGCATTCCCGAGCGTCCGGTCCGCTGGACTGTGCCGTACATCCAGCCGTCGTCGATGGGCTGCACGTGGTGGATCACGTCGCCGTCTCGAAACGACACCTCATCACAGTCCTGCGCTGTGTAGTCGTACAGGGCCCTGTACACACTCTGGGAGAAGGGCATGGGCAGAGAGGAGGGGGTGGAGTTAAACACGCCCAGAGCTAGTCAGCCACGCCCACATTCCAGCCTGTACTCCATATTTAAAACCGGTACACCTCCAAGTTTCTTCGGTAGTGTGTTTTTAGCGTATCTTTTGTAATTTAATAAATTCAAATAAGCAAGACGTGTTGAGCTCGGCTACAGAACATCGTAAAGGTAATAAAATCAGAGTAATCTTGATGTAAACAACCGAGTCCAGGCGTGTGGGCCGGGCCGGGCCGGGGCTCACCAGGGTAGCTGGATGCGTCTGCAGCTGCATGGACCTGAGGGAGCGCATGTGGGTCTGGTGTATGTAGCTGTGCGCTCTGCTGCCCCCGCTGGGGTAGTAGGCACCAGGAAGGACTGGAGCTACAGAACACACAAACCACAGCTCACAGGCAGGCCATTTATTTGTACTAAATACACTGCAGGATTGGAATCCTTCTTGCTTGTGTGTGCCTTTGTGGCAATGTTTTGAGAGAAGTTCAAATTACACCCCAGCCTTACCCACCCCGGCTGGTTTTCAAGCACCCAGACGTCCGGTCTCGCGCTCACCCACTATGACGCCCGGTCTCCGGTCCATCTCCATGATGTACTGGTGCGCCTCCTGGTGGATCCTGCAGCTCCCCATGGACTGGTGGTTGGCTGTGGCCTGATGGTTGGGCGTGGCCTGTGCTCGCACCAGATACGCCCCCCGAACACCTGGGCTGACCCCATGCAAGCCTGACATCTCAAAATCCTTATGATACTTCGCCTGCAGAGGGGAATAGGGCAAATTTTAAAAATGTGTATGTATATACATATATACTGGAATATATATATATATAAGCTTTGCAATGGTGAGCTACTGTTGATCAGTTGTTAGGTGTGGTTTTGCTCTCCTGATGTCAAAATATGAACACCA
This sequence comes from Brachyhypopomus gauderio, assembly GCF_052324685.1. NCBI lineage: Eukaryota > Metazoa > Chordata > Actinopteri > Gymnotiformes > Hypopomidae > Brachyhypopomus > Brachyhypopomus gauderio. Next base: position 751,660 of record NW_027506917.1, on the reverse strand, counting down.
TAATTAGGGGGACTGTTTAAATACCAATTCTAATCGAACCAGGAAATGTTTTTGGCCGATTCATGGATCAAACACTGTTGAACACTGAATTTTGCTGTTATGCTCCTTGTTAGAGAACAGCAAATTGTTCAAAACAAACTGAAACACTAAACAGCTGGATGTACAAAAAAATGTTTAGAGAAGGTCACGTTAAAGTTCACCAATAAAGGTTAGAGTGTGTGTGTGTGTGTGTGTGTGTGCGTGTGTGTGTGTGTGTGTGTGTGTGTGTGTGTGTGTAGAACTTGTTGGTCTTACATCGCTAATCTGATCCTGGGCTTTCTTCAGCCTCTGCAGTTCGGCGGTGTCTGCAGCAAACCTCAGACTTCGGCCTTTACTCTCCTCAAAGTCCTTCCTGTACTTTACCTACAGGTTCGAGAAGAAACTTCAGATTACTGCACAATAAAAAAAAAATAACTGCTTTCTCCTGACAGGAAATACCAGAGTGAATTTGAGTTCGGAGTCGATTGACTTCCTTTACATTCAGCCTGATCTGTATGACCTTTGTTGTACATCTCCACCCTGAACTGCATTATTCACGTTTGTAGATCGTGGCTGCGCTGGACGTCTTGAGACACTCTGTTGTGGCCTTGGGTCGTTTTCACACTGCGTGGTGGTTCTGTGCCTCGTCATTCAGTGCATCATCCATTATAGGAAGCCCAAAGAAGGCATTCTCCCTCTTTGCCACCATGGTTTCCTTCTGATAATGCTCTAAGTGTTGCATGTTTGGACAGCATCTCACCGCTGGACGTGGTAACATCATCACGCAGGTGAGGCCTTAAGAATCTCCGCCATATACAGACTCCCTTGTGCTGATTAAGGGGCTCCAGTCTCACCTGTACAGCATCAACACTTAAGTTCTCTCTGACCACTAGAAATATCCTCAAACTCGCAGTAAGAATAGATTTGGAAACGTGCTGGTTTCTGCGGCATCCATGAGCGAGGGCTGGGACCCGCGCGGCAGGGTCCTGGCAGCGCGCGCGGAGGCCTGGCAGCGCGCGCGGGGCCGCCAGGTGGAGAGACGAGGGGGATCCGTCACTACACCGCAGAGCGGACAGCTGCCTTGTTTTCTCCACGCTGACCTCAAATTGTCACGCCCAGCCTCGCACCAGCACCCAAAGCAAAGCGTCCTCTTCCCCGATCACCCCCAACTCCAACCCCCTTCCCTTGAACCGCCGTTTTAAACGCATTTTTATAACGACACATGCCAGAATTAAATCATGGCTATTAACTAAGTTGCGTGCGTGTTTTTATACAGAATTTTCTGTGGAGAATATTGGAGATTCATATGTCCTGGTCCAGTAAGCCATACCTGACTCTGCAGTTCGCTTTGCTGCCTCAGACGCAGGTTCTCGGGGGTGTCAGCCACGCTCGTAAACGTCTGTTTAGGGTAGTGCCTTTCAGGAGAGAGGAAATCTGTTGGAGACCGTCGAGATCGTCGCAGTAACATACTTTAAAGAAGTTTAATGTGCCTGCGATATGTTTTGCAAACATTTTGTAAATGCAAAGGAGCAGAACATGTGGAATTATTATATTTTAATTTCGCATGGGACCTCCCCAACTTCCAAAATATTACAAATGCATTAGCTGACAGTGTAAAGGATATTCTAGAGAACAACATACGAGTTGCAGTAGGGTCTCTTCTCGTATCCCTTGTAGTTGTTCATGTTGAGAGTCATTCTGCACACCTCGCAATGGAAACAGCCTTTATGCCAGGACTGGAAAGCCAAACAGAGTGTATCAACGTAATCTACAGCCCTTAAAACGCATCAAAACCGCAACATTTATTCTGCAGCCGTGCACCACTAAAGAACGGTTACTCGTCTTTTTTCTGATTAGACAAATTAGTGCAATTAATGGTGTCGGGGGAAGAAAAAACATAAATACCTTATCCAGGCAGGTGACTTTCTCTGTTGCGTAGACTATTTTCCCACAGCGAGCGCAGTGAGGGTTCATTTTAACTTTAAATTTCTGCACATAAATTCCACATAACTTTAAATTTCTGCAAGTGCCACGTTGACCCAGACGGAACTACTCCGACCCCGCGCAAGATTCCGCGTTGTTTGCGCCTGTGTCGCAGTAGCTTAAAATAAGGTGGACAGTCTCTCCATCGGGGCTCTCCATGAAGGCGTTGGGCACGAGGAACATCTTACTAACGTGCGTGCGTGCGTGCGTGCCAAGCCCTACCCCGTCCAGAGGAGTTCAAATAGAAAATGTGGGTAAACTTTAAAAGAGAAAAATAGCCCTCATCAAATATGATTTAAAGCTAAACTACTAGTTTGGAGTCAAGAGCGCCTGGCTTATTTTGACATATTTAAAGAAAAAATTACTGCAGGGAGATGCAGAATTTATTTTAGAATCATTTTCTTTTTTTATTTGCGGAATAAGTAAAATAATATCAACTTTTATGGGTGATAACACTGTAGGAAGATGTGATGTGACCACTGATCTATAATAAAGAAGTATATAATAGATCAGTGGCTGTAACCTCGATTTGTGTTGTGTTGTCTGTGGTTGGTATAGTGGATAAAAATGCTGCCTGTCCCATGACGGAGGTCCCCATCCCGACAAGCGCCCTATACCCCCATGTCCTTGGCTGCCTTCGCCTTCCTCTGTCGCATGCTTGGAAAAAATGTAAGTCGTTCAGGATAAGAGTGTCTGTAAAATGCAAATGTATTCTGGTTTAGCTCAGCCAATTCATTTATTAGTTTATTGTGTTATAAAACGACATATCACAATCGAGTGGGATGAATTTCGATTTACTCAAAAAATATGCAGTCAAATAGACCTTGCAGTATTCCACGCAGACCAGATGGGGGTAGTGATGATTAAAACATACCAAAAGCACTCCAATCATTATTGGGAAGAGCGAGTCATATTTTGGCACCAACGTATCCTTCATAACTCGTGAAGTTGTGCTATAATATATAGCTATGAGAAGTGTATTTCGCTCTAGAGTTTGCTACTGAATTAATATGGTTTCTCAAAATTGCCTCCGATGGTCTTCAGAGAGTGAATATAGTCTAGAATGACGGGTATGCATCTTGTACATCCATAACAGAAATACAAACCACGTTATGTGCCTGCTTCATTGAGACATGACATTGTCTTTATCGTAATTTTAGCATTTGCAATAGCCCAAAAAATATGCAATTATGCATATAAAGTTTATCTTTATCTTATCTTATATGAGCAATAATAATCAATATGCAAATGAGCATTATAACAAATCACGTTTTATTGTGTGTTGTGAACAGCCTAGTCTCAGGTTTTCAGATACATGGACGGGAGGTTTAACGAATCCTCACAGAGGATCCAACAATCAATTATTTTGGTCGCAATAATGGATGCTAATCTTCCACCCATATAGGGTTCACGCAGCAAAAACCGCAGTTAGTCACAGATCTGAAGCTCCTTATTCTTCTGCACGCGACAGTTACCCCAGGTCAATAACCACGTTACATCTGAGCTACATCTATGACAACAGTTCAAATAAAAGTTCTGTGTAGCCTTATCAAGAATAACTTGATAAGAATGAGACTGAACCACAGACCCTCGTGACATCTTGCTTTATGTTGTTCATTTGTGACCCTTTACATCCGAGGGCACGAGGATCCTTAATCCTGTCTACCGAACACGGACAGCGAGCCCGTGACGTAACCCCAATCCCAGATGAATGGTCGCGCGCGCTGAGCGCAGCCTGCAGCATTGATGCACTGATGCATTGCGCGTCCAGCTGTTGCGGCCGACGCGCACAGGACGGTGGAGATGCCCGATTTTCGCTCCACAATACCAACCGGCTTGACTTCAGTTCTCAGGAGACCTTCTGCGCCTCGGGTTGGAAAAGCCTCGCGTTTGTTTAATTCACTGTACCTGCATTAGAAGGGACGCCGGGAAACGCGACTCGCGTCTATATAACGTCGTTTTCGCCATTGAAAAAGCGGTTGCCAACATTTACAGTCGGTGGGCAACACGAGAATTTTGCAGCGTCCACCGAAACCGCTCGTGCTTTTCATGATCACTCGTGACATTTCGATATACCGCGGACGTGAACAAGAAAGATCTCGCCTCCTTCTGAGCGTCGAGGCTGGTAATCTCCACATCACCTCTCCAGAAGCCTGCAGCTTGATGTGGGTGGTTGGCACTGCTCCGTGTTGTCCTACCAGCTCTAACCTTCAAGCGGACGTCAATGACAGCCAGCGCTCATAACCGTGCCGCTGCACGGTCGGAGACGTGCGCCTGCATCCCTATTTGACGGTTATTTAACATTTGCAGGGGGATGCATGAGGAAATAGAAAATAACGTGGAGATTTACTCGTTAACATCCGCTCCGACGCGTCTGATTGGCGACAGCTCCGGGCGTAAAGCCGCATCCACGCATCCTCTCGCCTAAAGCCATATCCAGTATTGGGAGGTAATCGCATCCGCTCGCCCGTGTTTCTCCCAGCCTCGCTAAACATGGCCTCTGCGGCCAGTAGCCTCGCTGCGTCCATCGCCAGCAAAACGAAGACGAAAAAGAAACATTTCGTGGCGCAGAAGGTGAAGCTGTTTCGTGCCAGCGACCCGCTCCTCAGCGTGTTAATGTGGGGAGTCAACCACTCGGTAAGTGTCACACACGCTCTTACTGTGACATGTCTATGGACCAATGTGCCAAGGGATGCTATATCTTGCTATTATATGATGTGAAATATAATGTGCATTGATTTAAGATTAAGGGTGCGCAAGTTTCTGTGCATCTGTGCACTTCAGATTGACAGATGTTGCGCCCCTACTATAAATGAGGAATTGCAGATGAAGCTACGCGTGTGGTCCCTGGTTTGGATCCGTCCTGGCCCTGTCAGATATCACATACTTTGCTGCTGTGTGTTGCATCTTTGCCTGCTCGACACGGGCACACCTTCGAGGGCGGCTGTAATATATTCTATTTAATCATAGCATTATTCTGCTCGATAATGTAGTGGGCTAGCGTATGTTTCTCACGGCAATGGAAATTACCCAGCTTCTAATTGGACTCCTGAGACTGTGGTACCGTGTGTGAGCCTTGCGCGGATCCCAAGACGAAAATCTTGCATGGGGAGATGGGTTATTATTACGGGTCAAAATTAGCCCTATGTTTTATGCCATACAACAAGATGGAGATTTCACAGCTGCAATCAGTTGAGATTGATGCGTTTCTCTGATGTTGACTCTAAAATGAGCAATCCGTTTGTTATTTAGCTTTATACGTTTCTACCAGTAAAAGTAGGCCTATAGTAGGCATGTGTTTGTAAATGCACTGTGAATTTGCCTAAGGTGATTTCCCTAAAGACGTCTTAGAAAATGGAACTGGGGGGAGGAGACGTGCTTTCATATTTCATAAAAGTGCAGATACAGGGAAGTGAATTACACTGAGAGGAAACTACAGTGGCTGGACGCTAAGGACATGCAACACAAACGGAAAAAAAAAACAATATCACAAAATGTTTTACAATTTCAGCATTTTGGAATTCTAACTCATATGCACAAAAATGTTATAGTGATTCACATTTTATTTGCTAAATTGCGGCTGAAGCTAATGAAAAACCATTGCAAAAAATTTTACTTTGTAGACTATATTATCTGGATCAAACTTGTTTATGAAGTGTGTAAGAACAGTGTGAATGAATTATTGGAGCATGTTAAACTTGGGCATACCCAAACCTGTCTCACTCCAGAGCATGGTGTAGTCTGTTGACAACCCTGACTTCTCTGTGGTAAAAAAAAAGTACCATATTTTAATGTAATGCTGTGCATTATCCTGTAATTGTGAGTTTGAAGTTGTCAAATACTTGTGACGTTAAACTCTGATGTCCATCTTGTGTCTGGATGGGTCTTGAATGTTACTGAGAACCAGTCTAATCATTTGTGGCCATGTAAAAAAATTTTTTGTGTGTTAAATTTTTTTACAAAAATGTAAAAAAAATGGAGGCCACGTTTAAGGGTGCGGAGCTTGTATAAGAGGCTCCTGCCAAAAACCCACAACCATACTAGATACACAGAACAAGAAGAACACATGAAGAAGTGCAAACAAAAGGAAACTTCACCACAGTAGAATGATAATATGAAACTTCGTTATAAGCCCAGTAAGCCACACAGAACCAAAAATTCAATACAGGAGTTTCAATTGAGTGCCGTCAAATCAAACAGTCCTGCCCACTCATGTCGAGAAAAGGCCTGTTGACCAATAGCCTGCTTTAATAGCAAGATGGCATTTGACATGAACAATGTTTAGAGAGAAGCCTATCAAACATGTGCTACAGCTTTAAAACTACTGATTAACATTTTAAGACGGACTCATGCAGTTTTAAATATTGTAATGGTGTACAAAAGTCTAGGTTCAACAGGACGGGCAGGACTCCTGCTTGGCCTGTAGTGGTGGCAGGCAGGGACAGAGGAGAAGTGTCATGTTGTCATTCATCACATAGTCATCCGTGGTCACGTAGCATTTGTGTTTTAGTAGTGATTGTTGGGCAAATTGCTCCTAAATTATTAAATCTACTACCAGTAGTGCTAGCAAAGTGACAATGGGCTGAAATCCACAAATTCTTTTGTATTACATAATTGAACAGAACATTAGGTTGTGCTTAATAATTTGAACACAAAGAATCTTCAGTGTTATTCCTGGCAACTCTATAGCTATATATTGTTTTAATATATTGGAAAAATGTCAACTTATCTGTCTGAAAGAAAGATCATCTTGCTCTCTTGCCACTATCGCCTCGGCTTGACTCTGTATAGATGATATCTATAAAGCTGCTTTCTAACAACGTGTTAGAATAAAGTTGAATTGATTTGAATTTAATCGGATTGGTGTGATCGAATGTTATTTGCTTTTAAAAAGGTACACTAGCATTAAACATACTTTGAAAGGTTAAAAGGACATACAGTATATTTGATGAAAAGCCAGTTCCAGATCTGACTAAGCTACAGTACCAGGTACCAAACAGAAATGAATAAAAATAGCTGTGAGTGTTGTTGTTGTGAATGATGTCTTGTATGAATATTAAAATGAAGACGTGTTTCTGGTGTCATTTCTCAAGGTGGGCCATAACACACCATACAGCATAAGGTTTGGCAAGTCGTAGGCCAGACCTGTTTGTTTATTCATCCTGCTTTCTCATATACAGACCAAAACAGATAATTGATGACCAACTTGGCTGGGCCCTGTACTTGCAATGTGACATGAATTCAGCTGGTTGATGCATCACTTCTAGAGGAGGGGAGGGGAGGAGAGGAGAGAGAAGGGGAGGAGGGGGGAGAGGAGGAGAGGAGAAGGGGAGGAAGGGGGAGGAGAGGGGAGGGGAGGAGAGGATCCCGGCATCCCGTCTTCTGAGAGTGTAGACAGTCATCCTCAGGTATCTGAGACAGTACATGGTGAAGATTAGGCATGAGTCACCACTGTAACATCATACGTCTCATGCTGCTTTCAGTATAGATACTGATTGATTCACAGTAGGTGTTGAATAATGCACCTAAAGCAGAGACTTTTGTCCAAAGTGTCTTGAAGTTGGGACTAAGTACAATTTGAGATTTGTACAATTGAGACTTAAGGGCCTTGTCTTGGTTTTTGTTGGATATTGTTGCAAACACAACAGTCCTGGGTGACTACAAAGAACCTATGTTGGGAGTCTTCATGTCTCGGGTCCATTGGGAAACGCGGCACCGTTCGTCTTGGCTCTGATAAGAAAGTATCAGTTGTACTCGAAGCATTTTCGTTTCCACTACAGCTGCATCGTGCCAGTCTAAGTGAAGAGAGCGATAGAAATCACTGTTGAGGAGCTTGTCGTCTGCGGGTGAACTGAAGAGGACACATGTAGGCGGGACACGGCAGCTTTGTTTGTTTACTAGCGGTGTTTACTAGCGCGGAACAGCTCAGCGGCTCCAAACATCCAAACCCTACTCAACGAGCTCCCTTTTGAGCCCAGCGTTCTCCTCAGCGGGGGTGGGTGGGGGGCAGGTGGGGGTGGTGGGGGGGTAGAGGGAAATGCGGCTCTCGGTTGCTCGCTCGGTGTGCTGCCCTCTTGGGCGCTTTGCCCTCGTCAGCCACTCCCCCACCCCTCACCTCGCTGGAGTTTTAATTACAGCTGTCTTTCCCCAATATCCAGAGCCGTCCTAATCCACTTGTCCTTTTTTTTAAGATCGCAGAGGTCTTTCATTTGCACCAGTGAGAACCGTTGTTGTCTGTGATTTGTTGTGTCTACAGTCTACCAGTGCCAAGTTGTGACCTGATTAAGGCTTAGCTGCCCGCCACTGCTGAGGGTATAAATTAGGCCATTAGACTTCCCTCCTCCTGGAGCTCAGCCCCCTTATTTCCTCTTTTCTTTCCTTCAAGATCTTCCCTTCCCTTCTGTTCTCTGTCGACGTTCTCCTACGTCTTCCCTTCTCTGCTCTTAGGGTGCTTCACCCACCCTCCCCGCCTCTCTCGAGCTTCAGGCAAGGCTCTCTCGAACGTTAATTGTTGACCGGGGGGGGGGGGGGGGGGGGGGGGGGTTGGGGTGGCGAACGTCAGTTGTTGAGCGCGGGGGGGGGGGGGGGGGGGGGGGGGGGGTGGGTGGGTGTTGTATACGTTGTATATCGCGATCGATCGCCAGTGGAGGGCGACATAGATATGGATCGGAGGTAAATAAACTAGATTTTTTTTCTCGCCGTGTGAAATCGGAGGTGTGGCGTGTGACCGTGTGAAGATGGTCAAATGCGTGAGACTTGAGAGCCCTGTTACCACATGTGGGCAAACTTGCAGTTATGCTGTGAGCAAACACTTCTCAGGATCACGGATCAAAACAACAGTGTTAATAATGACCTTTGGAAAGACCTTCTGTTGCCCCAAATACAGCAAAACTCATTAACCAGTTCAGTGTTCCCAACCACACCAATACCACATCAGCTTAACACTGCTTTGAGTATGAACCCCACCAAAATGTCTGGTCAGCAGTATTCCAGGCCAAGCATGGTGAAGTGGTGAAGTATGTACCTAGCATGGTGAAGTATGTACCGAGCATGGTGAAGTATGTATACCATCAGGCGGTTTGCAGTGTGTACTTCCGCACTAAGAGTACCTAATCTGGCCTGTGAGCGTAGCAGCAGGACAGATGTCTGTAATAAAGTGTGTGCTCAGCATAGCATATTACCAATTTAATCTGAGTTTGGCCAACCAATCGAAATTCTGTTGATTATGTAACCATGACACGAGATTAGAGACACTATGAGCATTGCTGAATTCTATTACATGGACCCACCTTCTATTACCCACCAAATGGGACATGTGTTTGTGTGCTAGTCAAGGTAATATATTATTCTTCTGTGTACCGATTACATTATTACCACATTTTGTGCTGTGGAGTATGATTGTAGGCCATTTCCCACCCACACCCATAATTCCGTGCGTGTTACTCCCCGGGTGATGCTTTCTTTGGTTTTGTGACTGGATGTTGAAATTGCATTTGGTGCGTAGAAAATGCTCTGTGGCTCCTTCTGACCCGACTAACGCATATTTCTTTGCCTCCCACATTTGTAATAGCAAAACATTATTTATGCGTGTGTTACGCAACCATCACCCACCTTATTTATTTATTTTGTGCTTCGACGCTCGCCTGCTTGCCGCATCTCGCCGCAGTGCCAGGCAAAGCGTGAGGTCTGCCACCATCTTCTCAGACCGCTGAGACGCAGGGAATTCTGCCTCTCCAGGCTGGCTGTCCCAGTGTGTGTGTGTGTGTGTGTGTGTGTGTGTGTTCAAGACTCAGGACAAAAAAATGTTTTAATTAAATTGACGAGTTGAAATGCAAGTTAACTTTTTTACTTTGTTAATTCTTGTTCTTGCTCCTGCTGGGCAGTTATTAATCATGTAATATCATGTAGTCTTTTCACAACCCAATCAAATCCTGTTAAATAAAGTCTACTATGTATTACCCAGTTTTAACTTCAAAATTGTCCATTACTGGAGGAAAATGTATTATAATTTCTGTTTTACACCGGCTTAATGCTTAATCACTGTGTGGTCCACAGTGCAGGGTCTAAGGCTATGGGTCTAATGCTAAAGCTAAGGTTAAATCTAAGGCTAAGGTTTCTTCAGTAGCCTGACTAGTTTTGTTTAGATACTTCCTGTTCACCAGTGCACAGAAATATCATGACATTCAAGTAATATGACATCAAAAATCATAGTGGTTACGTCATCATGTCACCGCACCAGCCGAGTATGTGAAGTTTGATAAGTGTAAGGTAGGCTACGTATAAGGATGATCAGACTGTAGAATGCGTTGTTGCTTGAAAAACTGGGACAGATATTTTTAGAGGGATTGTCTGGTGCGTTAGGGTGGAGAGAGTTGGGACCAACGTCAGTATTACTGACTGTCCCGGGAGCTGTGACATACTGGCACATATTTTGGAGGAAATTGTTCTGGCCTGTCCTTCTCTTGAGATGTTTGTAAAGGAACACACTGGTTTCTGCTAGCTGAGAAAATTTGTGGCTGATTTACTGACGCCATCAGAGTGTAGGGAGAGAGACAGTGTAACACGGTTTTACACATCGCTGCTTTCCTCAGGTCGGCTTGGAAGTACAAACATGGAATGGCCATGTTTAGATAAAGAAGCGTCAAAACATCGACGAACTCAGACGCCTGACACGCCACCCACGCCGTGTGTGCTGCTAACCCGTTAAACAGCAGCTTGGGTTGCAGGAATGCAACAACACGAGTGGATTGAGGTGATCGCCACCAGTCAGGGCAAAACCCCGCTTGTGCAGGACAGATGGAGACTCAGGGGAAGGTTCACAGAAATAGCCTTCTGCGTCACAGAAAGAGACTGAGAGAAAGAGACGAAAACAGAGTTCGTGTGGATGATAATGTGGCATAAAAAGGCTGGATTTCAGAAGAAACGGCGGAGACAATTCGACCGTCTGTTTGGGTGTAGCCTGGACAGAAAGACTGCACTCTTCACTCTGTGAAACAGGCGTAACCTGTTATGCTCACTATCGCATTACCCTAATCCTAAGCCCTAATCATTTATACACTTTTTTAATACACTCGACAACTCCTACATGCATCTGATGAAGCTGTTTAATGCATTTTTAAGGCAGTGAAAATGGAGGTGCTACTTTCTCTCATGTGGTTATCCCCGGAGGGAGAAGGCGTGGCTTGGCCGGGAGCCAGCCACGCCTTGAGCAGCTGGCCTCTCCACCAGAGACAAGACAGCACGGAGAATTAGGAAAAGGTCATCTGATTCTGGCCAGTCGCCACCGGACCAGAAGCCCCCCCCCAAAGAGAAACACCTTCGCTCATAGCTCCCAAGAAATGGCTGCTGACGGCTGATCCGTTGGACAAGCCGGAGGGTTTCATGTTCGGGCCCCCCGTGTGTCTGTGGTCTGCATTGTTTTTATCTGTATTAAGCAGCAAGCCTGGTTCTGTTTGTTTGGTTACAGATAAACGAACTCAGTCACATTCAGATTCCTGTGATGCTGATGCCTGATGACTTTAAAGCCAACTCCAAGATCAAAGTGGACAATCATCTCTTCAACAAGTATGTCCTCCGCCTCACAGCATTGGAGATCTGGGCTGTGCTGAGTTGCTGGATGTGTTTCATTGTTTTTGTTTGTCTCTTCCCAACACCCCCCCCACACCACCGCCTCCATCCTCTACACCCGCCGTTCTTTTCTGCTTCATTTAAAGGGAGAACATGCCAAGCCATTTCAAGTTTAAGGAGTACTGTCCTCTCGTCTTCCGCAATCTTAGGGAGAGGTTTGCCATCGATGATCAGGAATACCAGGTACTTGAATGAAATAACATCACAAATGTCTCAGCTATGACTACTAAACCTTTTATATATTCTGCAAAGCACTATCATAAGTCAAACCATCTAAAACTCCCTAGATACAAAGAGCATATATCCTTTTCTATAATATATAATAACATAAAACATAATGTTATTAATATAATATAAATGTAACATATATTATTTCTTTAATTCCATTACCAGTTATTTTAGCCAAAGGTAAAGTTTAATGCATATTACAATACAAAGAACTCTTAAAGCTTATAGTTAATAACATGAAATAATAGAGTGCTCAGTACTATAACTCCAATAGGAGTAGTATTAATGTACATATCATAGCACCAGCGTGTGATTGTAGTGTGACTGCAGTGAGGTGCTTGTGAAACTTGGATGAGTTGATTTATTGCCAAATAGCGGGATCGACTTGGCAGGTTTCCCAGAATGCTTCAACAGACCTTTCAACTTTTGTTGACCAGGCCAGTGGAGACGTTGATCACTGCGTAGATTTCTAGGACTGTGTTGAGCTGCTTACAAATCAATAAACCCACTGCCAGTGAGCAAAATACATTTGAACCTTGAACTACAGTAATGTTTAACAGAAGGCATGACGCAGAATGCTGATTAAACAACTTGTTTTTATATCAGATGACTCTTCTATTCTTACTTGTTTGTCCATGGATGCATTCGAATTCTGTATTGATCCACATTTATCAGTAGTCGGTGTCACAGGGTTCAGTAGTCACAGGGCTCAGTAGTCACGGGGTTCAGTATTCACAGGTGTCAGTATTCACAGGGTTCAGTAGTCACAGGTCTCAGTAGTCATAGGGCTCAGTAGTCACGGGGTTCAATAGTCACAGGTCTCAGTAGTCACAGGTCTCAGTAGTCACAGGGCTCAGTAGTCACAGGGTTCAGTAGTCACAAGGTTCAGTAGTCACAGGTCTCAGTAGTCACAGGGTTCAGTAGTCACAGGTCTCAGTAGTCACAGGGTTCAGTAGTCACAGGTCTCAGTAGTCACAGGGTTCAGGAGTCACAGGTCTCAGTAGTCACAGGGTTCAGTAGTCACATGGTCATGCCAATGCAGGCCAGGTAGCAGAGTGCCACATGTGCGGTAACGCAATGCTGACACATAGCGGTCCCGTCTGAGATCTAGTGCGTGTGTCCCGTGGCAGAACTCCCTGACCCGCAGCGCGCCCGTCCCGAGTGATGCCCAGGGGCGGAGCGGGGCCCGTTTCCACACCACCTACAACAAGCGCTACGTCATCAAGATCATCACCAGCGAGGACGTGGCCGAGATGCACAACATCTTGAAGAAGTACCACCAGGTGAGAGGCGGGCCCCATGGATTAGCATCCTGCTGGCTCCGCCCACAACGGGATGTCCATTAAATGTCACCATATCTTGATACCAATGTGTGTTTGTGTGTGTGTGTGTGTGTGTGTGTTCCGGTTTCAGTATATAGTGGAGTGCCATGGCAACACCCTGCTCCCCCAGTTCCTGGGCATGTACCGCCTCACGGTGGACGGAGATGAGACCTACATGATCGTTACACGCAGTGTCTTCAGTCACCGTCTGCCCGTGCACAAGAAGTATGACCTGAAGGTGAACCCTGCAGAACACCTGCGTTTCCACGTGAACGCGTGTGTCAGTTAAGCACAACTGTTCTCACCATAACCTTCGCACACTGTTCTGTTCATCTTTTGCCTTTTCAGTTAACAGCTTATGGAAAAAAAAAATTTTATATGGAGAAGAAATGCAAAAGTTCTTTCTAATAATTTTTTCAGGGCTCCACTGTGGCCAGAGAGGCTAGTGACAAAGAAAAGGTAAAATATTCTTTATTACATGTAGGAGCCCGTAAAAGTTTAGTAGCGGTGAAGTCAAAGGTCACTGTGCGGGCCTAGTGCGTGTGCCGCGACCTGTGTGCCGCGACCCGTGAGACCGTTTGCCTGTGTGATTTTTGGGTCCGTGTCCCAAATCCGCATGCACTCTCCTGTTGCTGTTGCATGTGTGAGCTGCGTCCCCTCGTTCCAAAACGTGAGAGGCTCGGTCCCGCACCGCAAAAGGTGACTTCCTGTTTCTTCCATTCCCCCCCCGCCGAAATAAACGAAGCCTCAAGATCCCGTTTGCTCGTCTGCACGTTTCCTTCTCATTAGTGCCTCTAACGAGCCTCAGAGTGACTGGACGACACCCTTTTGTTTTATCCCTGCTCATGCTCGCCCGAGATCAGGACGCTCCTCTCTTTCACAGTGGGACGCTTCTCACGCGTAGAAATCTAAACGTCCCAGACAGCGACTACCGTCATGACCTTCTGGTCAGATAATAATGCAGATCATCTTAATAATCAACAACGTAAACAGTAAAAAGGATTCTGGATACAGTGTGCTCCGTAAACCATCCGTTTGCACCATCACAATTTTACGTTGTGTTGCCAGACATGAACATAATGGCTGATATGCGGACTGTCAACACTAGTTCCTGTATGCAAAATGAAATCCCATCCACATACTTTTTAGATCTTAGATTTCATGGCTGGGGAATGGGCCACTGACACCATTACACCAAATGCTAATAAGCATTCGAAATTCTTCTGAAACGGAAAAGCGTGTTTGAAGTCCGCCGTTGGGAATCCGGCACGGGGTCAAGAACTACTTTGTTATGTCTCATGTGTAATGGAAGTATGAAGGCATGTGAATCTGCATGTGTATCTCTGCTCTCTGGTCTCCACATGCATGTACACCCCATTGGCATGGCGACAGGTCCTTGTTATGTTATGCAAGTTTTACTGATCCCTCTGAGTGTATATGATGATCTCCTGCAAATATGAATTTTCCATATATTTGTAAATATGTGGCATATACAGTATTTATATTGTATATAAAATGTTTTATGCTTAAAAAAAAAACAACAAAAGCGTTCACTTGTCTGCTGGTGAGACGTTTAAATGCAACCGATAAGACGTCTTTCATCTGGTCGGCACGATCGTGCGACGTAATCGAAATCTGTCCGATGTGTTCACGAGTGAAGCTGCCTGCCTCTCACCCTCTGTCTGCCAGCCACGCCCACCCGAAGACGGCGCCCCGCCCAAGTCTCGCATGAGCCACAAGTTACAAACCATCCGGATCGCCACGCGCTTTTACTGCGCCATCAGACACGTAAGGACACATTCTCCCCCCCATCTCCCCTCCCCTCTGCGACCTCCGGAGGCATCGCCACATCGCCCGGCGGATTGAGCCCCGGGAAGCTTCCTCCGTGGGAAGATGGGACTTGAAGAGCCGTGTTTTTGTGGGGCGGCCAGAGAGCTTGTTTTGGGAGAAATGAGCAGCTAAGGGGGATGATGAATGATGCTCCTTGAATGCTTTAGCGCAGTATACTAATTGGTGAATAAAATCCAGCATCATTTTCTACACAGATATAACTAGCCTCCATTGGCTTTTTGGTCATTATTTTCTATTAAACTTTGGCTTTTTCAATGACGTTCCCCTCTAAAAATGACCCTGTAATCTGATTAGTGTGCAGTCTTTTCTAACATTTTTACAAACATGCACTGTAAGCAGTTCAGATATTTGCCTGTGTGTTCTGTTCTGGGTTTTTGTGCCAGAGTTGAAAATACACTTCTGGCAAAGATGTTGCAGAGTGATTGATAAGCATACACAGAAAGTGCTTATGAGTGTATTAGGAGAATTGGTTTGGGGTCAGTGACTGTGGTAAATCTGTTACGTTTAAAGAAAGGAGCCTCATGCCACCTCAACTTTCTAGTCATCTCCTATTTCAGCTGTCTGGGGAGAGAATAACAGGTGTGAAGTCATTGTTTCGGCAAGAATATTCGGATGAACTGGATCCATAATCCTATTTAAGGTTTATAGTTGATTTGGTTGTCATAGAAAAACGAATCGTGGTGTAATTACATTGAATGTAAACGTCCCATGTCCCTTTTTTTTTACATTTTTTGTTGACCCATGAGGTACATAAATCTAAATTTATTACGTAAAATTAACAATATAATGAGAGGCCTCATAAATCCTGAGATTTGGGATAAAACAAAAGAGAAATCATGACTGACACTAGCAAATGTTACTGACATGGTACGGAAATGACTTTTCAGAGGGCGTCAGACGTCACACCAGTAGGCAGTGCTGTTTAGATGTGCTGTTTTCCAGAAATTTCCTTAGATTTAGTAAATTTTTTTCTCTCTTCTTCAATGGCACCATCAGACTAAGGAGCTCCCAACTTACAAAGACAATGACTTCATCAACGAGGGCCAGAAGATCCACATGGACGAAGAGAACAAGAAGATGTTTCTGGAGAAGCTGAAGAATGACGTGGAGGTTTGTGAACACTTCATTAGAAACCTGAGAACACTAGGGCCAGACATTAGAACACTTGGGCCAGACAGTAGAACACTTGAGACCGACAGTAGAACACTAGGGCCAGACAGTGGAACACTTGGGCCAGACAGTAGAACGCTTGGGCTGGACAGTAGAACCCTTGGGTCAGACAGTAGAACACTAGGGCCTGACATTAGAACACTTGGGCCAGACAGTAGAACACTAGGGACAGACAGTAGAACACTGGGGCTAGACAGTCGAACATTTGGGCCAGACATTAGAACACTAGGGCCAGACAGTAGAACACTTGGGCCAGACAGTGCTCCCAGAGGTCTGCTGTCTTTCTGTAGCTAGTTTCAGCCCTGACATTCCTGCTCCCTGATATTCTTGATATTTGTTAGTTTGTTTTATTATAAAGCAGCGTGCACACTGCGCAAAAGGGACGCTGGCCTTCACATTTCCACGCTACAGAATTTTCCATTTGCATCATGTTGACGTTCTTGCTCTACATCCCTCTGACCCTGTGCTCCACCCTGAACCACGGCCCGTGCGGCGCTACGCCCTCAGTTCCTGGCCCAGCTGAAGCTGATGGACTACAGCCTCCTGGTGGGCCTCCACGACGTGGAGCGTGGCGAGCAGGAGCCGCCCGAGGAGGAGAGCGAGGAGAACGAGGGTGCGGAGGAGGAAGGCGGCGAGAGCGACGGCGCCGTGACGGCCAGCCCGCCCGACAGCCCCAGCAACACCCTCAACAGCAGCAGGCCGCTGGGCCCCGGCGACTTCGACCCCAGCGTCGACGTCTACGCCATCCGGAGCCACGAGAGTGAGTGTAACCTCGCCGTACCGCCCACGCGTTTGTTTCTGTTTGTTTTTGTTTTGTTTTGCTTTAGGCCAAGGACTAGGGTTTTCTGTTTAGCGAAAAAATATCGAGCCAAACCAAATCACACCTAGCTCACAGTAAACGCGCAATTAACACCTTTACTCATTTATAGTAAAAAAAAAAAAAGTATGAACAAATTGGCAAATTGATTTACTCTTTTCAGATGCCCCCAAGAAGGAGGTGTACTTCATGGCCGTCATCGACATCCTCACACCTTATGATGCTAAGAAGAAGGCGGCGCATGCAGCTAAGACAGTAAAGCACGGGGTACGTGTCCGCGCCGTTACGCCACCGTACCCTCTTACGAAAGCCTCGCACGTCAGCTGCTATAGGGAACGTCGTGATCGGACCCTCGGCTAGGACTGTTAAGAAAATAGTGCCTGACAGTCATGTGTTTCATTCAGAGCCGGAGTGACTAATCGGGAGATTCGGGAGGATTCCCGATGGGCCGGCTCATGTCAATCTCTAGTTTGGGCCGATTGGGAAGGGAAAATAATTTTGGGCCGGATTTGGGCATGAAACTCCCGGGCTGAAAAAGTGTCCCACTCCGGCCCTGGTTTCATTTGTAAAAGATCATAATCAGCTTTCTCTCTAGATAACTAGTACACTGCTATACACTGGACCCACATTCTGAAGAGCCTGTTTTATGTATAAAATTCCTCTGGATACTTGTGTGCCTCAGAACCACAGTGCCATCTACTGGCCAAATGTAGTATTTTGAACAGGTGGAAAGATGAACCTGTGTTTTCAGCATGTAATAATGGCACAAAGAGTATATCCAATATGTAACATTTTCCAATTTTCTTTCTCCTAAACAACAGGCCGGAGCAGAGATCTCAACAGTGAACCCGGAGCAATATTCCAAGAGATTTTACGACTTCATCACCACGATCCTGTCCTAAGTGCTGCCTGAAGCTGTTGTCAGGGTGATGTGTTTAGGGGCGGCGTTTGAGGGGAGGCCTACATATCCACAGAAAGGCTCCTGATGAGACCCTGGCAGCTTTTCTCAGATCTGTTTTGTTTACAGTTGATTTTCTTTTGCGCGTGCTTGAGTTTTTCCTCAATAAATCAATAGGTTTATGGAACCATACAGTGGATGGACAAACGTCATGTATTTGTGTGTTATACTGTGCTGTACATGTGTGCTGGATATTGCTGGGTTGGATATTGAGTGACATTATTGTGTGTTTAAATGAAGTCCTCAGAGCTGCTTTTTAATCTTATTGTCTGTTTACTGCAAGAAAGCATCACACATCACCGTTTTCCAGAGCCCAGATTAAGACTAGCCCTGGACTATAGGATTAAGATTAGTCCTGGTCTATTGGATTTTCAATGGAGGATCTCCATTGCCGGCACAAATTAGTCCAAGGGTGGGCTTAATATGTTTCTGGAAATGGCAATCTACAATATTCATAAATAGTTCATAAATAATTGCATTTAAAATGATAAGTACAAATTATATGTCCAGCAAGATTAGGCCATATTAGGCCATTGTGGGTTCTTTTGTATTTTTAATTAAGCACTTGTACCATTCAGGGGTTGTAATAGATTGGATATAACTATAGCCCACATAGACAGCAGACATGTTTGAGGCCCATCCAGTGCGTTTCCTGTTTGAAAAAGTAGGGTTGGTACCAGCTGCACAGTAGTGGAGTCCCACCAACTCCAGTAGTGTATAAACAGAAAACCTCCAAAAATTGTTTGCACATGATCTAATGCACCAAAACATTTATGCAAATTCTAGCAGTTTTATCACTGACTCACATAGGGTCATGCAATAGTAGTGTGTATGTTAAGATGTGTTAAATAACGCATGTAGAGTATTAGACATTGGGAAAATTAGAGATATTATTGGCATTGCCACTTTTTTAAGGAATACAGGATTCTTGTTTTTTATGTTACTAAGGTTAAAGGACATTCTATGAGGGGGAAAATATGTATATATTTTTACATCCCTTTGTTTGAAACAGTGCAACTTTTAGAATTTATCGTTCTTCCAATGGGAATGTGGTTTTGGGCATGGGGGCGGATGTGGAGTGAGAGGGTGGATGGGGAGTGAGAGGGTGGATGTGAAGTGAGAGGGTGAATGGGGAGTGAAGGGGTGAATGGGGAGTGAGTGGGTGGACGTGGAGTGAGAGGGTGGATGTGAGGGTGGATGTGGAGTGAGAGGGTGGAAGTGGAGTGAGAGGGCGGATGTGAAGTGAGAGGGTGAATGGGGAGTGAAGGGGTGAATGGGGAGTGAGAGGGTGGACGTGGAGTGAGAGGGTGGATGTGAGGGTGGATGTGGAGTGAGAGGGTGGAAGTGGAGTGAAAGGGTAGATGTGGAGTGAGAGGGTAGATGTGGAGTGAGAGGGTGAATGGGGAGTGAAAGGGTAGATGTGGAGTGAGAGGGTAGATGTGGAGTGAGAGGGTGGAAGTGGAGTGAGAGGGTGGATGTGGAGTGAGAGGGTGAATGGGGAGTGAGGTTGAGGCCTAACTGAGTGGGGTGTTTGGACACTGTAGAACAGAATATGGGAGATGGATGTCTATAACTCGTGGTTTTACAGTCAATGTTTCTTTCAAATCTGTAACTTGGTGTGTCCCAGCGACCTTAAGTATTATATAATTCTATGGAAATGGCTATGTGTTTTTTTTTTGTTTGTTTGTTTCATAAATTATATTGTTCACAGAGTAACCGGAAACGTATGACTGTATGTGTCCACATCGTCAATCTCTACACTGTGCGAGGGTGTGCCTTTTTTTACTCTGAATTATTTAATTTTGTATTTTGATCATTTTTAAAAAATAAAAGTTTGTAATCGTTATTCTCTAAAAGGGGGGAGGTGACCGGGAGGAACCCTGAGGCGGCTAGGCTTTTTTTTTTTTTTTGCTTTCCCTGTGATGTATGTGTGTATATATGTATGTATAAGTGTATGTAAGGAGATATTATATATATATATATATATATATATATATATATATATATATATATATATATATATATATATATATATATATATATATATATATATATATATATGCATTACTAAAGGTACAACTACTTACTACTTACCATGAGAGCTAATTCAGCAGCTCTTTCTCAGTGTTTGAATCTGCAGTGACATGGTTTTGGAAGGGTCTTTTGGTTGTGACAGCTTAGTGCTGGAATAACAAATCTCACTGAGAGTGACTTAAGACTTTTATTATATATCATCGTATCAGAGACTAAATCATTTTCGTTTATTTTTGAAGAAGGTGGCTTGAAAGGGAGATCTTTGGAAACCTGAAATCAGTGAATTATCTCAGAAGACCTCATGGACTACTACACCTAACGGTTGCGTCATGGTTCCTAATGAATTTGATACGTGTACATTACATTTGAACCTCACGCTCTCTAGAATGGAATCAACCACATTTTCTTCCAAGAGATCTCAAGTACAAAAAAGGCCTTCCTTCCTGAAAGATTATACCGTCTGTCAGTCTCTTGTTTAAAGAGGAAAGACTTGAAACAATGGTGTAGTGACGATTTGATATTTAGGGAAGTGTTTCATAAACGGAAAGAGAACAAACCCTTTAAGAGAATCCTGTCAAACATGCATAAGGTGTGAACAGTTGTCGGTCCACTCGTCGTTGTTGTTGTTAATCACATCACAAGTGCGTACAGTTTTCTCATGTGTATGTGCTGCAATGTTCTGAAGCACTGTTTCATCAGCATTGCTTAATAAAATGATGCTTTGCTCAGCCTGACTGTGTTTGACATGCCACCAATTTGCATGCATCAAAAGCTGATTTATTTAGAATTGGATATCCCTCACATATATATAAATATTTTCATTGCAGGTAAATTTTAAAATGAACCTTAGACATTAGACAATTTAAAAAAACCTAGATATTTTAAATACCTGCCAGAGGTCGCGTACGGCAGTGTTAAATATAACCAGAAGGGGGCGCTTTACTGTTAGGGCCTTGGCCTACCACAGGCTTAGTCTAGCGCTAAGATAAACAGGCATCACCTAGGTAGGTTTAAGAATTGTCATTGTGTTGATTTTGCTCAAGGTTAATTTATGTTTAGGTAGGCTTTTGTCTACTCGCAAGGACGTTATCGCCGTGAAGCGTCGTCCAAGGATGTCTGCTACTTTCTGTAGCCTGTTGATACAGTCTGTGTAAAGTCGGTGTAAAGCGTAGAACTGTTCTGATCACGTCGACTCCACGCTCGAACGTTCGATAGTAATCGAATATAAAGTCGCACCTGCATCGCTGATTGGCTCAGGTCACTTTCGAATGACGTACGTCACTTTCACGTGGCCCTGTGTTTTCTGCCGCCCTGCAAAATTATTCGAAATCGCGTTCGCTCCGTTAAGATCTGAAGATCTGACTAAACACCACATTAGTTACGTTAGTAATATATGAATGTTGTGAAGCCATCTGTTGGTTATCCAGGCATGTCAGCAGTGGCGGACTTAGCAATTTGGGGGCTCAAGGCGAATTTAGCTAGCATCAACATTATTATGCGAAAAATTATTTAGCTAGTCAGGTGGCCCCTACAGTGGGCTGCAGTGGGAGGGGCCAAAGGCAGTTGCCTAGCCACGCCTCTATGCAAAGACCGCCTCTGCATGTCAGTCAATAAGCAAATGCACGTTTTGTAGCATTTGCAGCATCAGTGTAACAGAAGCCAAATAAGAGCAGAAGGCTACATAATTCGGTGCATGTTCTCCAAGTAGCTATATATATATATATATATATATATATATATATATATATATATATATATATATATATATATATATATATATATATATATATATATATATATAGTATATTACAACCTAGACACACGCCCGAGGTCAATTTGATAAGCATTATTTTAACCTTGTTTAATTTGCCAAAGGCATTAACATAGTAAATTATTTAGGCCTACCTACAAAACCTAATGGCCAGTAGGTAATCAGGTTTCTATATTCACTGGAGAATATAGGAAATACATGTTCATTTCCGTAGGCTTGTGCCGTATTTGAGGAAATAAAATCTTTAAATCTTTAAATGCTCACAAACAACAGGGTCGCATAAAAAAACATAGTACGCGCTCAAATGAATCATGTAGTCCTGCTTCTATCTAAAAGTATTCTTTTTCTTTTACAACAGGGCAGCTGATTCTGACTTTCACCGCACGCCATTCTTCACGTGGAATTTCCCACGTCAGTCTAGACGTCAGTGTCATTTAATTACGACACGACGTTATATATTTCCCTCATAAGTAGCCTACGCCACGTGTGGTATTATTATATATCTATAGTTTAGTAATACATTGGTATTAAAATGAATTTAGAATAGACGTGGACTTCACGTCTTTGAAGCAAGGCCTCGTTAATTAGACCGCCGACAGCCTAATTAAACCCTGCACTATTCCGGCGAGCCAGTAATGTTCCTGAGAGGAAGAAAATTATAAACAATATTAATAGACAACTAATCATATATTTAGAAAATTATGTGATAGTGCGAAAACAAGTACGCCAAGTAGCTATATGACATTAGTCATTCAAAGATTGACGCTGGTTTTTGTCGGGAACAATTAACGGACGTCGACTGCTGCGTATTCAACCAAATAAAATCGTTATTGAAATGGGACATTCAAATTGGTTCGGTGATTTTAGATTAGTGCCTGGAGATATCTAACAGTGGATACACGTTTTAAAGACACGTCGTGTTCGTATAATAATATGAAATTTTGAAGTAGCCTATTGATTTCACTGTTTTCCCGTTAAAAGAATATTAGGCCTATAATATGTATATAGCTTGAAGCAACAACCTCTACACCTGTGTCATCGTTTATAACCTAATATTAAAAGTTTTGTCCTGGTAAATAAACTCGCTGGCAACAAGAAAAAGGTTAGCGCAACGTCAGCAGCTTTGATTTTGTATAATAGAGCGGGGAAGCGTTAAAACTTCCAACTTAGTTCATCATCGTTCACATAATGGCCTATCCGACAAAAAAAGACCGACTTCCAAACTGGCGAATACGAGGCAGTAGTATGAAAAGAACCGCATAAGTCTACATTTAGTAATAAAAATGTAAAATGTTTATTTTGATAAAATGTTTTATATTGTACAACAAAAATGATACATTGGCCTTAAGCAATTGGCCTAATAATTGTTATGGATATTGGAGATTTGTGGAGAGTAGCCAACATTAACACAAGAACTTAGGTGTCTGTTTTACAGAAAAACGACAAAACACAAATATTTGGACACATGAGAAACAGATCCAACCAAATTTGTTAGCTGCAATTTTGTAAAGTCCAGTGACAGGAAAACGGAAACTTGCAGGACGTTGTCTGATGTGTTGAAGTCAGATTTTGAAGTACAGTGCTTGATGCAAAACTTTGCATTCACCAAGATGTCACAGTTGTCCAGAACCTATAGCCCTTAATAACATCTGAATGGATTAAATCAATCATCCATCACAGCCTTTGAAGTGTGGCTGTGAATAAGATAAACCCTGATATCACTTCTTTAAGCTGCTCTCTAAGGGTGGTAACAATGTAGTTCCTACACATTTATGTTCAAAGCTAAATGAGTGATTTGAAATTTATACAAATAGCACAGTGGAATTCTCTCCTGACTCACGGGTTCTCCTTCATCCACAAAACATGGGCTTCTTCCGCCAACAAAAGTTTAGTAATTAACACAAACATACCAAACAATCCCCATGTTTCTATTATTCCACATGTTGTGACAAAACGGGTATAATATATATTTAAACATATATATAATACAAAATCAATGTGGTAGGTAAAGAAAGCATGTACACCACGACTCTTCTTGAGTGGGTTTGGGAGACTTCATGTCCTGGGCTCACCCCAGAGAGCTGGAGCCATTGAGAGAGCTTTTGCTGGCTTTGTTGCTGAAAGGGGCCTGACCATTGGGGGCAGCTTTGGAGCCAACGCCGTTGACTGGGGAAATGTGGGGAAACCCTGTGTGTGGGGGCTTGGCCGGAGCGCTCGGGCTGGCCAGGGGGGCGGGGGCTGGGGCGGGGGTTGAAGTGGGGGCGGGGGCGGTTGGGCTGCTGGGTTTCTCGCTGCCCGAGTCACTCTCCGTCTCGGGTTTCGTGCTTCCGGTCACTCCGCACCCCGGGCTACCCAGCTTCATCTTCTTGCAGCCGGGCCGAACTCTGTACTTCAGGGGCAACGGGCCATTCTGCAAAACACCAGACCCTTTACTTCCTCTCAGTAGGGAGGGGGGGGACGGCATTACCGTTATGGGACCCTGGCGAAACCCTGACCCAGACCAATGCATACTGAACAGAGTTCTCAATTAGACTGCTTTGTGGTATAAACAAAATTTGGGTTCAGCACACTGGCACGAAATGTAATGTAACTCTGATCTAAAACACATGAAAGCAGATTAAAGATAAATACCCTCCTCCAGGTGTATATGTAAGCAATATCCATTAGCGTGTAGTAATCCTTCAAAGGTTCGTCTTCATACATCACCTCAATCTGAGGGAGGAAAAGAGTCTTATTTCCTACGTTTATGCTGAACTGCCTTTTTTCATACCAGTTATAGTTTCAAATATGAATAATAATGCATGCAAACTCAAACTGTGATTATAAATAATCCATACACTGAGTAAACATAGTTCTTCTATAAGTTTGTTCTTACGTAAAACACAACCTCAAGATGATTAAATATTCATTTAAGATGAAAGGTGAGTGCATGAAAGTAAGGGTTGGTAAGTTCTTGCAAAAGGTACCTGCAAGGTACATGGAATATCCATTTTACTTCTGAGAAATTTTCTTAGATGCATCACCGTCATAGCAGCAGGGCATTGTAAATATCTTTTCACATTTGCCTGTGCAAATTAAATAATTACCAATTAAGAGATTTTCTTTCAACATTCACTGTACCAAACGGTTGCCACATTTGTAAATATTTCTTTACACAAAACTCAAACTGTAAAAACCTCTTTTCTGGTTTCTTTGTCTTCTCCATGAACAGTTTCAAATCTGAAAAAGAAACATACGCTAATACATTTGAAGTCGTATATGAAAAGCAAAAACACAAATTACTTTAATAAATGGCTTGTAAATCTCCAAAACTGTTACTTCTCCCCAATTAACGCCACTAACTGAAAACAGACACAGCAGTGTAATCCGACAGTGAAACTGGAGCAGAACGCACCGGTTCTGATCAAAAAACTCAATAGAGAGGCTGATGATCTCATCGTCAGCAATAATTCTCTTGTCCTCATCGGATACTTCTCCTCTGTCCTCATTCGAGCCGTTGGCAGCTGCGTTTCAACAAACAGGGAGAAAATGTAGCTGCTTAATTTACATGCACTTTCCACCACACTCAATCACAGCATTTAGTATGCATAATAATAATAATAATAATGTTTACCATCCACTGACGGATGCTCTGCATAAAAATCTCTTCTTCGTTTCATTTCATCTGAGTAACAAATATATGATCAGTACATCAGCAACAGACTAGCGACCCCCTACATATTCACAGAAGGATGTTGAGAAACATCTGAGACGTGACACTCAAAATATAGTAGTGTAAAAATGCAAAATGCATCTAGTGTAAAAGTTAGACCCCCCCCCCCCCCCCCAAAAGCCCTGGGAGCCCTGCTAAATAAAAGCCCAACATATAAAGGCCTTTAAACCCCCTCGTGGAACAGCCAGTAATCTACAGACTGAGAATCATACAGTATTCACAGTATCACAAGATGCAGTCTTAGGTTTGCCTTTTTTGTCTATACAAAATATTTGCAACACTATACACTTACTTTTGAACAGGCCAGGCACAAGCTTGTAGACAATGTCTTGAAGTGTTTTATCTGATCTGCAATGCAAATAATTGTAGATTATCTGCATACTGAAACGTTCTGTGCGTCTATGAACACTTTAGAGTCAAACAACGAACGTTTCTAATCCATCACACAACAGCTGAGGCTCAACTGTAATGCTTAAAATAGGATAGACATAGATGTGTTTCAAGAATGACTAACACGCATTTAAGTAAGAGCACTCGAGTTTCAGTTCGGTTGGTGGATTTAGGTTTACATTTAAGCGAAAAGAAGGCTACCTGATATTCAGCAACGGCTTGGTTTTGTGAACTTGGACGTCACATATCGGACAGTATTTGCTGGTCTCAAGATAACGCACTATGCACATTTTACAAACTGCGGAAAAAATGACAGGTGAGAAAAACCGACCGGACCATAGAAGGCGACATGTATTTAAAACATAGACTACCTGTAACCTGATTGCATGCATGATCCTGGACTTACATGAATGCAAGCATTCCACGATAGTGGTGGCGTCGATGAAGTATCCTCCACATAAAACGCACATCAAATGCGGATTTAACTCCGTGATCTTTATCCTTGTTGTTCGATGCATCGTCATGAGGGTCGCGAGCCTGACGAGAAAACGAACACGAGTAACGGGAAAATGTGACACATTTGATCACTATTAAAGTCGGAATACACTTTAAAAATCCATTTCCTGTAACCACGTCAAGTTTATCGGTGCAAATCCTCATCCGTGTCTAAACCGCATCCTCACAGTTAAGTCACTTATTTTAAATATTGGGCTACAATTCGGTTTCCGCTTGAACAAGCAGATTCCGGTACTCTTTATCATCTTCACCTGACATAAAATTAATAGACATAACGTTAGTTGTTTTTCCTTCTACGACCATCGTAATCCTGCCGAAAAAAACAAATATGGTAATAAAATTAAACGTATAATAATTTAAACACGTCTGTCGGAGAGTTCAGGGATAAAAAGCTCAGTTCAAACAGGGATCAACAGATCGTGAGTCAAACAGCCATTAGACGCACTCAGAGTTGTTCTCTTATAATTATTGGACCGGGTCGAGTCAGCAGGGATGCACCCGCATCCAGGTGGCTGTTTGTGAAATCTGGTGACATTTGACGTTTTGGCAGAGAAATAAACATCAGAGTGTTTTTGTTGGGGTTTTTTTTTTTGCACCAGACTCGAAAACCACAAAACGGAAAAATCCCGCCCAACCCGCTAATAGCAAAGGTTTGGGTCAGCAGTACCAGGACGCGATCCCCGGTCATCATTCACCAAGGATGCAGATAGGTGAGCGCTCGCGCTAAAATACCAATGCTCACTGTTGCTATGGCGACGGCTTATATTTGGCATCGTGCCAGTCGGTACGGAGCCGCGTGGTCTAATGGACGTGCGGGTGCGCCGGTTTGTGACATATGACCGTTAACGGAACCTTCCTGTACGTGCATTCGCCCGGTTCCGACTAAAAGGCACGCAGGCGTTCACTTGGCTGCCATTTTGCCAGACAGTCTCGACTCTCGTCCGAGTTGGAGAACCCGGGAAGCGCTCCATGTTTGATCCTGTGTTTGGATAGGAACGCACATCAATCACACACACACACACACACCCACACACCCCAGATGTGCGTCTGCTTACACGCCACGCGGATTACAATCGTCTTAGGAGCAAAACAAAAACAAACAAACGAGGTTGCGGGTGTTTCCTCCGCCTTGCACCGGAGTCCAGCAGCTCGTGTCTGCGATCCCACCGACGATCAACTGCGAAGGTGGAATTTAAAAACGTGCATTCAAATTCGAGCGTAAAACGTGATATTTGACAAATTGCAGCGATGAAACTGGTCGCAGATTGGTTTGTGCTCCCGAATTTAGGGACAAGTCTAAATTCAAAGCTCATAAAAATGTCAGAGACGATTCTCATAATCCGACAGGTCTTCAAGTTTGTTACACTTTTGGTTCTAGGCATAACGTGGCTGTATCGAAGTAGCTCGAAATAATGTGTTTTATTGGGGCCCATTATACATGGGCTAGCATCATAGTTTTATACTTCTGTGATGTGGCCTTTATCGAGAGAATTCTCAATATCCCGAGAAGCTGTTTTATTTCGAGAAAAGCGCTTTCAGTATTAAAGTCTTCTTAGATTTTAGTTCCATTTAAACACAATTAAATATTTTTTTTCTTCCTTCTGACATAATTGCTGGGTTAGTGTCCACGACTTCACCTAGAAACAAAGACAACAGATATAGTGAGACCTCGGGCCTTAGGGGCACCACTATTTTAAGGTCTTTTTCAGTGCTGTGTGATGTTATTTGCTGAATCAGCTACAACTCACTAGAGAACAGGTGACTGTCCTGCTGAAAAACAGTGTTAGATGTCGCAGCATGGTCAAGGTTAATGAGGTATTCGACAGTTTATCGCCTTGCCCATTTGGGTGTCCATCATCTTAAAAAGGGGCCTTTCACTAATTTACCTTCCCATATTGACGATTGTAAAGAAGTTCCGAGGTACGCTTCACTTTTACGTGGACATCCCGAACGTCCATATCTCGGTTCAACTCACTGAGATGTTGAGAAATGAGCGAAATTAGGATACGTCTAACTCGCTATATTTCTTTCTGGAAATGATTTGCTGATGTGTATTTTTGTGTGTACGAGAGGGAGTCTGTCTGACAGAGACAGAAAGACAGAGAGACATAAAGCTTGGTATAGACAACAATGTGCTTATTTTTGCCTATTTACAATTTTACTGAATGCGAATATTGATCACGACATATCAACTTCAAAGACCTCTTTATCTTAGTCTTTCTTTACAACGGCGTTTCAACGCGCAATCTACACAAATACACTTATTTTGCATCAAATCATGTATCTATTAGTGTTAAAAAAATCTTTTGCAAGGCAAATAAGATAAGCTAGTACAGCTGAATATCAATAACTCGTCTTGTTCACAGGGCACACACCGTTCATTATATTGGATTTAGCTGGTTACAGAACCCAGACAACCTTAAGAAGATAAGTTAACAAAATTAAACAGCCAAGAAAAAACACGGTTATGACAATTTTCCCCAAATCTACTCTGTCTATAGATCGCAGTTATATAAAACAAGACAACAATTCTTTGATATTTTACCGAGAACAAATGTATGAAAGCGTGCAAACGTGAACACTTCACCCACCTCGCATAAGGTTTTGTGTGCGCGCTAATTTCTAAGTCGGTGCACAACACGAGATGATGATAAACGAATACACGACCGTAATATTGCAATTGTGTCGGACACAAATCTTTTGCTTGCGGGTCAGAAAAACGGTGCATTTGGCATACAGTCTGGCAAATTTAAATACATGCTGTTCGTAAGGACACGGAACCATAAGAAGCAGGCAACATTGTTACGGTGTGCATCGCCTCCAGCAGGGAAAAGCGCGCATATAAAGCCCATAAGTCCGTATTCTCGTGCATTCCGGCATCAACTACATACCCGTTTTCTTTCGTGACGGTCTTTGTCCGGTGTTTTTGGTAGACAATGAAACTTGAGAGTGGATCAGTAAAAAATGAATGCAACCCAAGCGGCCATCTTGGAATGAAGTGCAGACGCTGTCAGTGGCTCTAACGTACCAGCACCGAGCTTATTGTAGCGCCCTTGCGCAACTGCGAACCCAAACGCGGAGACGAAACACGGTTCGATTGGGCGAGCCGGTGAAAAGCGGACCCCGAACCCAGGCGGCGCCGATCCGATCGGTAAAACCCAGTAGCGCTTCTGTTTGCGTTCGGCGGTCTGGAAAAAACGCCGTATCTGGTGGTTCCTCGGAAACTGACACCGTCCCCAAAATGGCTTAGTTCGACCGCCCCGCTCCATCACGTGGTCTCATTCCTCACGGGCATGCCTGGGAATTAGAGATGGGGGTGTCATCAATAGGGTCCCCCCCCTCGATCGCCGCGTGTCTTTGTTAAGACTTCACTCGTTATATAAACCGCACACAAAACGTCGCACAGGCCCTTAGCTACGTCGTATTTGGTCTGCTGTAGATGTTTTAGGGACCATGCCAAAAAGTTGTTCGTTAGTGATAACCCCTTTTTCCTCTTCTTTCTATCTTTATTCTTTCTTTTTACGACAATGAAGGGGTTATTGTTAGTATGTGAAGCATTCGAATAAATAAACAAATAAAAAATAAATGAAATGGAACGTAGTCCGTAGTTGAAATTTTAAAGGGAAATATGTTAAAATGTAAAATCTGGGACAAACGAATCCTACACCAAGACGAGAGTACGGTCAGGTGTATTTTATATATTTTTATAATGGACATTCGTCACAGGGAATCTAGTAAAATTAGACTATTTATTATTAGCTATTAACGTTTAACGTGAGTGATTTACTCTCACTAAATGTTTGAATCAAAATCCTTTTTTAATGAGAGACGCAATGTGTGGTTTAAACAGCACCGACGTTATGACACCGGACGGTGTATTGAGTAAGAACTGATACACGTTTGTCATAAACACAAGCAGGACACGACACGACAGTACAGGACAGGACAGGACAATAGTGTCTCCCTGCTTGGTCTGTTCTCATAACTGATGCCTGTCAGTTTTAAAAAAGAAAGTAGACTAACATTGATCTTTTTTGACATAGGTCTTACGAACCACTGTCTAAAAGACTTATAGCACAACCGTAACCTTCCTAAGACTAAAAGTTTCTCTCACGTCCCACCGTTTATTCAGGTTAACGGCGTCTGCGACAAGCAACACGTCGGTAATAAGGCTTACAGACGACATATTGGTTACGTCAAGGTGTTTGGTAACCACTGCAGGCTACTGTAGACCAATATCATTCAAATCCACATCGAGGTACAGAAATAACCATTAAAGAAGAACCTTAAAATAAGCTCTCGAATTTAGTTAAAGTCCAATTCTGCTGAAATCCTAATTAGCGTATTGGACATGGAAGCACACATTAGTTTCAGAATTTTAACCTTTAGTTATGTTCAAACTTGCATATAGTTTTTTTTTCGGACAGATGCGTCCCTCCCACAAAGCGTTGAGGTCACGTCACTCCCATTTTATTTTCAAAATCCTCCCAGTGTTCATAATTGTCGCGTGCATGATCACCAGTGTCTTACCTGAGATTACATTTATAAGAGTACATTTTATTCAACAGGCTGAAGAAATTACATGTATAGTCTAACAAAGTCTAACAAAGTCGAGTCTAACAAAACTGTGGTTGGTTTGAGCCTAGGTTTATGGTCTGAGCGCAATAGTCTATGAATTCTTGTGTAGCTGTTATCTCGGTGTTTGAATATATCGTGCACTGTAAGTTTGTGTCTCACTGTAGAAGATTCATAACTATAGACGTGATCCATTCAATAATAAATGTCTGGCAGGTCTGCAGGTGTTAATTAGTCTTATAGCGGGAATTCTTCCGCAGGGTAAAGACACTTTTTTGAAGGAGATGCATTATTGGTGTGAGATTAAGCCTGTCATAATCCTTATATTAAAACATTTCTGAGCGTTTTTGATAACTATTACCTGCCTATTTCCTTTTGAACAGGGACGCGATTCGCGCCCAATTTACGGTATGAATTCTGAAAGGGGTTGGGGATTTTGCAACGCACGGTAATTGTCCGGTAGACTACTCGGATTGACTGTCCGCCGGACTTTTAGCGGACGCGTCGGTCTTTCTGCGAGAACGATCGCGTCCCGTGACGTCACACGCGTTCGCGTTGCTCGCTGAGAACAAAGAAGGCGGTGCGCGTGCGGAAATGCGAAACGCTCCGCGTTAACGGTTTTATTTCGTTCTGCACAGCGACAGTGGTCCCGACTTCACGTTCAGGACGTATCCTGTCCTCACGTTAGCTTGCTGTCGCTTCCAGCAGTCTTACAAACACCGCTGTCTGTGTTCTGCCAAATTAATAGACGGTTTTCACTTTTCTGACATCACCGCGAAAGGCTTCCTGTGCATAGACAGTCTAGAGTTAACAAATCACGGGCCCGACGGTCTGTGTTCATGTAGTAGGCTAACGCACAAAGAGAACTTTCCTCTTACAATTTCTAAATAAAAAAAAATATGCCAGTTCTTAGTTCACTGCAGGTGATATAATCCTGCATTGCCAGGTCAGATCAGGATTATATTACTGGTCAACTTCGATTTATTTATTTATTTAAGTGCTGTAGCTATGTATCGTTGGCTGTGTTTTCTTTACTCACCAATGGCGATCAATTGACTGATTGATTTGTGGCCTAAATGATAGATGGCGGTCAAGACTTCTGCCCTGACTTTGTTTTGTAATTATCAGATCTCAGACACACTGGCACACGAAACAGATGGAATGACAATCGCTTTTGATTACGTAGTCACGTTGGCTTACACTTTTATACATAAAAAATCCCTAGTTAAACACTAACAACAACAGAACTACGGTCTTTTGTCGGTACCGAATCATATATACTCTGATTATGATTTAGGCGACAGCTGCAGGAGGAGAATGCGCTCGTGAAGGTTGTTCTACTGCACGCGCGTTCTGCTTTTCTGTGCATGCTGGTCAGATTTTAATTTGTTTAATTTTGTTTCTTTGTTCATGTTGAGCTTCATCTTGTAAAATAAAAAATTTAAAACCCTTAGTGAAATTTTGAAAAAGGAGCTAAACAGGAAATCTGTATCTCATTTTTGGTCTATTACTTCATATATTTGAACATGATCAAATGTCTTGAAAGGTCACACACTGTCGCTTAAGCACAAACATCAGCTACCGGTTGAAGTTGTGTCAGTGTTTCCTAATTATTAAAACGAGTACAGCAGGTGTGCTTATAAAAATCTTTTTACATTAAGTTATTTTTTTTACTGTGCTGAACATTCGACATTCAGTGCGCATATACACGGCATCTAATTTTTACTTGCAGTCGTAACATTTTTAGATTCTTTTTCAGGACGTTCTCGCCCAGCGCCGAACAGACAAATTCATTACAACGAGCAGTGAACAATTAATAATATTTTGAATTAATTAAAAGCTTAATTGTTTATTCATCATAATTATGCAACGGTGCGTAATAAGATAAATAATAGTACTAGTATTGTTATTTGCACTGATAGTATTTTAAACATAATTGTTTATTAAATGCAGAAATATTTAAAATGAGCAAAAATTGTTACGGGGTGAAAAAATGCAGGTAAAACCTTTACAGTATTATCAACCGTTTTTGTGCATGCTAGTTTTACACAGTTTCATAAATATATTATAGTGCGAATCTGTAGCCTTGTCGGTGGAAATAATGTAGGTTACTGCTTATTTTGTGCTAAAGAGCTTTTAATACTATTTTTAAAAAATACCAATGGGCCTACTGGTTCACTACAAATAGCAGCATGTTCTTATTAAATGTGGACATGCTCTTTAAATAATTATAGTTTTCTGTAAATGTCTTGAGAAAGGTTCAGTGGCATAGTTCCTTCATTGAGTGGATTTACTATTACACTGTACATACAAAATTCACAGGATAGTTTACAGGAAAACCTTAACACAGGAGCAACACCACCTGACCGTGAACATTCAGTGTGCAACTTAATAATGTGAAGCTGTCTGTTGGACGGATTAGAAGAAACCTGTTGAGTCTCTTCCATTCCTTCTTCTCAGAGCAGATCTATTTATTTTATCATGTTTAGTCCTGATAATCCGACTGTCCCGATTTGATCGTAATTTATTTAAACGGACGGTCAAACCTGGGGCCTTTAACATACAACTATCTGACCCCAAAGTCGCATCACAAACTATAGCTTACATCGGGAAAAATACTTAAAGGCCTACAACAAAGAACATTCCATAGTTGTGTGTATAGATGAGATAGGTAAAGAGAAATTCTCTGTAATGTCTGTAAGACAAATATGTATGAGAAATATCTGTAGATTATCATATTTCAGGCGAACCCCTAATAGTCCAGGAATATGCATGTCCTGAGCTTTGAGTCTATGTAACAGTTTTACTCCGCTGTAATTTGGGATTATTTTCCTCATCTATTTGGAAAGTTTTAAAAAAGAAAGAAAGGAGAAAAGAAAACAAAATAACAAAACTTCTTGGTTCCTCAGTTTAAGCCAACAGTTTACTATGTCTAGATATTCTGCTGACAACATAGACTATAAGTGGCAAAAGACGTTTCCCCGTTTGCAAGTCCAACTGGTGACTACTGACACTCGAAGGCCTCCGGTACTTAACGGCGACAGAGTTGCTGGTGGATTGGGCGTATAGCACGTGCGCTAAAGCGGATTGGGGTCGGGGGGCGGCTCACCCCCACCCGGGATAGCCAGTAGCCCACACCAAAAAGGAAATAAATACCGAATGAACATACAACACTACCTCACTGCTGTACAGACAGTCAAACAGACCGACCGACCATGCAGAAGGAGTTCTGACATGTTTGTGCAGTTCATTTTTGGGGGGATTGGGGTTAAATCCACCAGATTCCACAGGTCCAAAAGGTCCATGATGGCGCGTGAGCCGTGCACGCGGGCGGTATCTCTAGACTTCTATATTTCACTCTTTTCCCCCAAAAAATGCTTATTGCATTCAGAGATGAATGAGATGAAAACAAGCCTCCGGTCCCGGGACTCTCGGTGTTCTGCACGGAGCGGTGCGCTTGCACGACTGAGCCTTGATTGGTTGTGCTGGTGCCGCCCGTGTGCAGGATGTGGACGTAAGCAGCCAAAGCTGGTCCACGTCGCCAAAGCTGGTCCACGTCTGATCCGGGGGAGACCAGTCCCCAGGCTAACATATAGATGGCCTACCCACTCTCCAGGAGTGGACGGTTCATATTAAGACTTCTGCAGTAACCTAGAATTAAACATTATTGTTACAAAATGACAACGACTTCTACTGAGGTCTTTGCGCTGGTTTTGCTCGCCGGCCTTTGTATCCTCCAACCTCTGCCGACAGCAGCATGGGACATGGACCTGGAGCTGTTCGACCTGGTCGAGGAGATCCCACAGACCTTCTACGAGTTCTTGTCCGTCGGTCCGGTAAGTTTGCGTGGTTAACGGAACGTTTTGGACCCTCGGAACCGCGGCACTGCGCTTGTTGCACGAGCGATTGTAACTTCGCACCCGCGAGCTCGCGTGCGAGTGCGACGCTGCGCTCGAGACGGATCGCGTTTATTTCGGTGCGTTCTACAGAACCGGGGCGACCTGAGCTCCACGGTACCGCTTATTCCTCCGTGTTTTCCGTGCATCCGGAGCCGGCGGACGTGCTCTGTGGCTCGGGCCGCCTGCACCACCGCCTGCATGGCCATAGCAGCCGTAAGAAATGTCGAGGCTGTAGGCCTCTTGCAAAAGCGGTAGTGCAACTAACGAAAGCGACGTTGGTGTTGAAAAACACGCGCTGGCCTCTGCAGTTATGTGCATTTTGACGCCTACAATAATCTATTTTGTTTTATTTTGCGCCGTAGCGTTCTGATGTGCTGCTTCTGTTACTAAAGTGGGGAAGGTGGGTTTTTACACTACCATGTAGTCCCAAAGGATCATTCATTCTTCACACAGCTCATGGGCGAGCTCGGTTTTGCAGTGGTGAGAAATCCACAAACGCTATGGAGATTATGAAAAAGTCGTGCATTAAGACCCGTTTTTATTTACAAGGCGCTGAACCACTAGATGGCAGGTTCTAATGCACTATTGAGATATTTACAACAGTCTTGTGTCCTTTACATTAAATGGACTGTTGTCATATGGTTTCCACGTTAGTTAATGCGAGTCTCGGCTCTTTGAACCCTAACCCAGTGAATCACGCTCTTTCCCAGGACGCGCCATCGTCTGAGATCAAGAAAGCGTACAGGAGACTTTCTCTCGTACTGCACCCCGATAAAAACAAAGATGAAAACGCAGAAACCCAGTTCAGACAGGTAAGCAATCATCGCTTTCAACAAACTGTCCCGTCTCACGTTATATTTACATAACTGGTCGTTCTTGCGTCAAAGTATACGTGATACACGAATAAGTGATTAAATATCTGTCACACAAATGTTTTTTTTCAGCTTGTTGCCATCTACGAGGTTCTTAAGGATGAAGGGAGAAGACAAAGGTGGGGTTATAGGCAATAATGACGATATTAACTAATATCTATGCCTGTATATCTATAATATCTATATTTTTACAGAATTTTCTGTGCAAAGTGTTTGGTCGTGTTATAACTAACATCTCTCTGGAAGGTATGATGACATCCTGGTGAATGGTCTGCCCGACTGGAGACAGCCGGTGTTTTATTACCGGCGCGTGAGGAAGATGAGCAATGGAGAACTGGGCTTCCTCCTCTTCCTCATCCTCACCGTGGGCCACTATGCTGTCATCTGGTCCATTTACCTTGAGAAGCAACTGGTGATTAATCATCTCCGTTCTGCAACTGCATCATTGTGGCCTGAACTCGTCAGCCAGTCCCAGATTTGACTGAGATAGTAACGGTAGTGTGAAGACCGCTAGATCGTGACGTTTGTGTAGGCCTAACCCTGAGCCTCCCCCGTACCTCAGGATGAACTTCTGAGCAAGAAGAAGAAGGAGAAGAAGAAAAAACAAGGAGGCAAGCTAGCCGAGGAGTCAAAGGTCACCGGGCCAGAGAGAAACGAGAGGTTAGCCGCGTCGCTAACATCGCCTGTCGTCTGGGCGTGTGGTAGTCATAAACATGTGAAAAGCACCATGAATCCTGGAGCAGTAGTTAGTTTATGAAGTTATTAAATATGGGCTACTGTTTGTGAAAAACCTCATAGTAGCACCACAGTCAGATTTCTATACTCTTTCCCGTGATCATAATTACTCATGCTAGATAAACAGTCCTTAAGGGGAATCCTTCATGACTTTTTCTCATATAATTTCTCTTTAGATCAGACAAACCACACTGGCACGATATTTTACCCCTCAAACTCAGCATCTGGCTCTTTCGCTCTTTGAAGTCTCTTCCTCATGTCATACAGGTACCCGCCCGCCACAACAAAGCTGCGTTTGCCTCGCGCGTTTGCCACGTGCCACGAGTTCACCGCACTTCACCGTAACCTATCGAGGAAGGCGGGGAAACGGGCTGCTTTTGTTTCAGAGGTCATTCTCCGCCGTGCTTTTTGGTTTCAGGACGTGAAGCAGTACTACAGGGATTACAGAGACATGAAGGCCGAGGAGCAGGAACGCGCGGAAGCTCTCGCAGAACAGGAAATGCAGCAAAGTAAATCCGCCGTTGCCACGCTCACGCGCTCAACTGGGGCCGCCGCGGTTTTCCAAGCGTGTCTACAATGCTGATTTTGTATTGTGTAGCTGGCATTAGCCATTAGCAACATCGGCGTGGATTTCTGTATGTACGACCCACCGAGCTTCAGATTAATGGGGTCTGGAGGGTTTTCAGTGCGAGGTTCCTCGCTGTTCCTCTGCGGCTGCACTTGGAGCTGCTGTTCAAGCCCTCTTGAGATCTTTCCTCTACACATTTTCACATTGGCCCCTCAAGTTGTTATTGATAATCTCGAAGTCATGGTCTCTGCAAGTAAATCAGTTTAATGTTGTTACGTAGGGCAAAAATGACACATAGCGTTTATCGTCCGTTACAGGAGAGAAACGTCCCAGGGTGAAAAAACCCAAAGTGGAGTTTCCTGTTTACGAGGGCGACACGGCAGCGTACACGCCAACGTATGACCAGGGGACGTCCATTGAGGACATCGAGGATCAGATGAACGAATGGCTGGAGGACAGGAAACAGCAGAAAAAGAAAGTGAGGTCACAGTGGCTTAAACTTGAAGGTCTAACTGGACGGAGCTCCTTAAAGGGCTTGGAGCTTTTTGAAGAAATCAATGTGTTTCTTCTTCTTCTTCTTTCAGACTCTCGAGTGGTCGGAGGAGGACCTCAGTCTGCTGACCCGCAGTATGGTGAAGTTCCCTGGAGGCGCACCAGGCCGCTGGGAGAAGATCGCTCATGAGCTGGGGCGATCTGTCGCTGAAGTGGGTGTTTAAGCTGTGCACATGACATTTAAGCAATATAACTAGGATGATGTTGAAATCAGGACTTTAAAATGATTGGTGTTAAATTGGTCATTTGTGTTAAAAGATTAAGTGTTAAGATAAGTGTCGTTAGAGCTATTAGGATAATATAACTGAAGGAGAAACCCCCCAAAGGATGGTTGATCATTTGTAGCAGAATCCTATTTTGCATTCATAGTGATTTTAAAATGAAATGGGAATAATATGGAACATTCCCCTTATTTCACAGGTTACAGCAAAAGTAAAACAAGTTAAAGACAATGTCTCCAACACATCGGGTAGGTGTGTAAGGCCTCTATCCTGCTGAGCACCTTAACGAGGGAAGGATCTAAGTTATTGATGAGACTTTACCAAGATCTCTTTCCCACTCCCTGTCAGGGCTGGTGAAGCTTTCTGAGCTAAAGAGTTCAGCGGCTGTCGTTGGAAAGAGCTCCAAGGTAGCCGTTGTCCCCGACAACCTCATGACCCAGCGGGAGGAGCCGGAGGCCCCGCCCCCGGAGGAGTCCGACCCGGCCGAGGACCAGGACGGCAGGGGCGTGCGGAGGCGAAACAGGAAGTCCGTGGCGGGGGCTTCCGCCACAGGTGTAGGGGAGGACAGGGTCAAGGGACGCCGGCAGAGAGACTTTGACCCCTCGGCTGTGGACGAGGACAGCGAGGAGGAGAGGAAGACCCCGACTGCCACCGTGAGTCCAAAGGAGAAGCCCGGTGCTGCTGATGACGTTTGGACCCAGAACCAGCAGAGACTCCTGGAGCTTGCCCTGCAGCAGTACCCGCGAGGCACAGCCGAACGCTGGGACAGGATCGCCAAAGTGGTCCCCGGGAAAAGCAAGGTGAGTGAATGAGAACCGGGTGGACATCGCGGTCCAAGTGTCCTGTTGACCTGTTTGTTTACAACTTTTTCGTGAAGTCTTTGAGGTGGTAACCTGTAGACCAGTATAGGCACTAAGTTGATAAAGTGGTGGCTATGTGTGTATAGTACAGTGACTTGATTTAACAATGAGGTCACTCCATTTTATAGTACAGGAGAGACAAGATACCAGAAGACTGATCAGCGTCACGTGTTGCATCAGTACCGTATGGTTCATCATGGTTACTCTTGATTATCATGAGAAACCCTGTTTTCTCAGAATACACTAGGGGCATCTGGGGCAGATCTTTATGTTGTCACCACATTAAAACTTATAATAAAAACAATACATTTTGTATATTGTGTGTGTTCAGATTTCTCATATTGCTGCGACTCGTTGTCCGGGTTGTCTTCTCAGGAGGAGTGCATGATCCGTTACAAGCTGCTGGCAGAGTTGATTCAGAGACGCAAGCAGGCCAAGAGCTGACGACCTGCCCCTCTCGGCCCTGTCCTCTCCGTCACGTGCCTTAGCTCCGTCCACGTGGTGCCGGACGTGCACCGGGTCCGCCGTCCGGACGCCCCTGGAATCGACAGTATTGGAGAGAGTTGAGTCGAGTGTTACTCGAAACTGCAACTGTACTGAAAAGTCGGGTTTTTATAATTTATTTGAGACCTCCCTCTACTGTAGTGTTGCGATGAACGTGTGAGGAACTGGACATTTTTTTCTTTTTTAAAGATGCTCATTTGTCATCTTGCAATCTCTCTGTTTTCAGAGACCTGATATGTAGTTTCTTTTACCTGTTTGTCACATGTTAATGAAACATAAAGCATTTATGGTCAACAGACTGGTGTGTGTGTGTGTTAGTGGTTCATAGTGTGGAACCTTTTACTGGGTTATGGGTTTGTGTCAAATATTTTGATCCCAGGGGGCAATTGAATCAGATTCAGAAATATTTTGATCCCAGGGGGAAATGGCAGTTATTGAATAGAATTACTTTTCCATGATATTCTAATTTTATGACCAGCACCTATGTATATAAAAGATCAGAACTGCCTTAATTCTTCGTGGCATAGATTCAACAAGGTACTGGAAACATTCCTCAGAGAGTCTGGTCCATATTGACATGATAACATCACACAGTTGCTGCAGATTTGTCAGCTGCACATCCATGATGTGAATCTCCCGTTCCACCACATCCCAAAGGTGCTCTATTGGACTGAGATCTGGTGACTGTGGAGGCCATTCGAGTACAGTGAACTTATTGTGTTCAAGAAACCAGGCTGAGATGATTCACGCGTTTTGACATGGCATGTCATCCTGCTGGAAGTAGCCATCAGAAGATAGCTACACTGTGGTCATAAAGGGATTGACATGGTCAGTAACAATACTCAGGTAGGCTGTGGTGTGGACACGATGCTCAATTGGTACTAATGGGCCCAAAGTGTGCCAGGAAAATATCCCCCACACCATTGCACCACCACCACCAGCCTGAACCGTTGATACAAGGCAGGATGGATCCATGTTTCCATGTTGTTGACGCCAAATTCTGACCCCACCATCCAAATGTCACAGCAGAAATCAAGACTCATCAGACCTGGGAACATTGTTCCAATCTTCTGTTGTCCAGGTTGAGCCTGTGTGAATTGTAGCCTCAGTTTCCTGTTCTTAGCTGACAGGAGTGGCACCCGGTGTGGTCTTCTGCTGCTGTAGACCATCCACCTCAAGGTTCAATGTGTTGTGTGTTCAGAGATGCTCTTCTGCATGCCTCGGTTGTAACGACTGGTTATTTGAGTTACTGTTGCCGTTCTATCAGCTTGAACCAGTCTGGCCATTCTCCTCTGACCTCTGGCATCAACAAGGCATTTGCACCCACAGAACTGCTGCTGACTGGATAGCTTCTCTTTTTCAGACCATCCTCTGTAAACCCTAGAGATGGTTATGCAGATCAGCCTGTCTGGCACCAACAACCATACCACGTTCAAAGTCACTTAAATCAGCTTCCTTCCCCGTTCTGATACTCGGTTTGAACTGCAGCAGATCATCTTGGCCATGTCTACATGGCTAAATGCATTGAGTTGCTGCCATGATTCAACATTTGTGTTAGTGAGCAGTTGGACAGGTGTACCCAATAAAGTGGCTGGTATATGCGTATATATACACTGCTCAAAAAAATAAAGGGAACACTCAAATAACACATCCTAGATCTGAATGAATGAAATATTCTCATTGAATACTTTGTTCTGTACAAAGTTGAATGTGCTGACAACAAAATCACACAAAAATCATAAATGGAAATCAAATTAATTAACCAATGGAGGCCTGGATTTGGAGCCACACACAAAATTAAAGTGGAAAACCACACTACAGGCTGATCCAAATTTGATGTAATGTCCTTAAAACAAGCCAAAATGAGGCTCAGTATTGTGTGTGGCCTCCACGTGCCTGTATGACCTCCCTACAACACCTGGGCATGCTCCTGATGAAGTGGCGGATGGTCTCCTGAGGGATCTCCTCCCAGACCTGGACTAAAGCATCCGCCAACTCCTGGACAGTCTGTGGTGCAACGTGACATTGGTGGATGGAGCGAGACATGATGTCCCAGATGTGCTCAATCAGGTCTGGGGAACGGGCGGGCCAGTCCATAGCTTCAATGCCTTCATCTTGCAGGAACTGCTGACACACTCCAGCCACATGAGGTGTAACATTGTCCTGCATTAGGAGGAACCCAGGGCCAACCGCACCAGCATATGGTCTCACAAGGGGTCTGAGGATCTCATCTCGGTACCTAATGGCAGTCAGGCTACCTCTGGTGAGCACATGGAGGGCTGTGCGGCCCTCCAAAGAAATGCCACCCCACACTATTACTGACCCACTGCCAAACCGGTCATGCTGAAGGATGTTGCAGGCAGCAGATCGCTCTCCATGGCGTCTCCAGACTCAGTCACGTCTGTCACATGCTCAGTGTGAACCTGTTTTCATCTGTGAAGAGCACAAGGCGCCACTGGCAAATTTGCCAATCCTGGTGTTCTCTGGCAAATGCCAAGCGTCCTGCACGGTGTTGGGCTGTGAGCACAACCCCCCCATCTGTGGACGTCGGGCCCTCATACTATCCTCA
The DNA here is from genome assembly GCF_052324685.1 of Brachyhypopomus gauderio. NCBI lineage: Eukaryota > Metazoa > Chordata > Actinopteri > Gymnotiformes > Hypopomidae > Brachyhypopomus > Brachyhypopomus gauderio. The sequence continues at coordinate 709,908 of NW_027506917.1, read as the reverse complement.
TGGAGTCGGTTTCTAACCGTTTGTGCAGACACATGCACATTTGTGGCCTGCTGGAAGTCATTTTGCAGGGCTCTGGCAGTGCTCCTCCTGTTCCTTCTTGCACAAAGGCGGAGGTAGCGGTCCTGCTGCTGGGTTGTTGCCCACCTCCACGTCTCCTGGTGTACTGGCCTGTCTCCTGGTAGAGCCTCCAGCCTCTGGACACTACGCTGACAGACACAGCAAACCTTCTTGCCACAGCTCACATTGATGTGCCATCCTGTATGAGCTGCACTACCTGAGCCACTTGTGTGGGTTGTAGAGTTCGTCTCATGCTACCACGAGTGTGAAAGGACCACCAACATTCAAAAGTGACCAAAACATCATCCAGAAAGCATAGGTACTGAGAAGTGGTCTGTGGTCCCCACCTGCAGAACCACTCCTTTATGGGGGGGTCTTGCTAATTGCCTCTCATTTCTACCTGTTGTCTATTCCATTTGCACAACAGCAGGTGAAATTGATTCACAATCAGTGTTGCTTCCTAACTGAACAGGTTGGTTTCACAGAAGTGTGGTTGACTTGGAGTTATATTGTGTTGTTTAAGTGTTCCCTTTATTTTTTTTGAGCAGTATATATATATATATATACAATAATGCAAAGTGTCTGATGCAGTGGTGTAAAGCACGTTGCTACTGGACTCTAGAGCAGTGGAGGTGCGTTCTCTGGACTGATAAATCACGCTTCTCCATCTGGCAATCTGATGGATGAGTCTGGGTTTGGCAGTTGCCAGGAGAACGGTACTTGTCTGACTGCATTGAGCCAACTGTAAAGTTTGGTGGAGGGAGGATTATGGTGTGGGGTTGTTTTTCAGGAGCTGGGCTTGGCCTCTTAGTTCCAGTGAAAGGAACACTGAATGCTTCAGTATACCAAAACATTTTGGACAATTCCATTCTCCCAACTTTGTGGGAACAGTTTGGAGCTGACCCCTTCCTCTTCCAACATGACTGTGCACCAATGCACAAAGCAAGGTCCATAAAGACATGGATGGTAGAGTCTGGTGTGGATGAACTTGACTGGCCTGCACAGTCCTGATGGCAACATGAGTATGTGACCTCACAAATGCGCTTCTGGAAGAATGGTCAAAATGGAAATTCATGTAGTCTGAACCTTTGGAAGCTTCACTACAGTTTTTAATCTAATCTAATATTTTAATTTAACCTAATCTAGACTTCACTACAGTCTTTAATCACTTTGATCACAGTTTTTTTATTAAATTTTTTTAATTTTAAGAGAGAGAGAGAGAGAGAGAGAGAGAGAGAGAGAGAGAGAGTATAAATATTAAAATGGGCAATTGTTCACAACTTTACACTTAAAAAACCCGTAAACCAATGCCACTTCCAGCTCTAAAAATAAAGTTTTAAGTACAAGTACATCTGAATGTGTTGTTTTTTGACAGACAAGCCAAGTTGAATAAAAACTGGAGAATGTTCTTTTTAAACATATAAATGTTTACATTATGAATTATTATTTATTCTCCTTTCAACTCTTTGAAATGTGAAAAAATGCAGGTTAGGAAAAGATGAGCCATTTTGCGCAGCATTCTTTACAGAAGCACATGCAGATCCTTCCACATCAGTTCCTGCTCCACATTACAGTAGCAGGATTCATTTCTGCCGCTAAACATTTGTGTATGCTTGATCAATACGCATTCGTATCATCATTATCTCCCTCTGCATGTGTGTTATCAGGAACAACATCGCAATGTCCATCACCCAGACCGAGAACAGATCTGGTTATCATAGAAATGTAAATTATGGCCAAGGATAATCTGATCGATCGGTATCATATAAATAATGAAAATAAGTGGTCCAAAAACAGATCATTAAAGAACTTCTTGAGTAATATGTGCTGTGGGCAATCTGTGTTCACCAACAATGAAGCATTGTTATGTGTGTATGAAGTTGGAATTAAAGAAATTTAATATATAAGTGGACAAGAAACTTTGAATTTTTATTACTCATAAAATAAGTTTTTTGAGCAATTATATTTTGTCAATTCTATAAAGGTGGAAACATACTTGCTGTTTGCCCATGCGTTCGCGTACACAACCGGCTGCGTTGTGAACGTTACTGAGAACATACTAGCCTATGTGCAACGCGTGAACACGCTCAACAGCAAAACTCTCTACAGCAAAACTCTCGACAGCTGTAACGCGCGGTGCAGGGCGAAGGACGAGACACAGAATCCCAGCGTCACTCACGGTCACTTTATTTTAACAACAAATAGCGCAGTATGCGTACGGATAGACACTGACACTTTACACAAACGTGCAGACTCATACAACGACGAGCACAGGACACTGCGCGAACGCACATTAAATAGACAAACCACATAAACCCCACGTGATGACAAGACAAGCCACAGGTGAGACGGATTATCACAAGACGTAACCGCACCCACGGAGATACACCGACACAGACGAGTAGACGCAGACAACGTTAACACACGCCCAAAAGTCAGGGGCCGGGGACCTCACCGTGACAGACTCCCCCACCAAGGGCACTACCCATCCCGGGGTGCCAACAGGACCAAGTGCCCCGAACCCACGTCGATGGGCGGATCTGCAGCGCTCCGTCCTGCGTCTGGGAGATGATCACCCTCGGTGGAGAGTCCGCCACGAACCGCCTAGAACACCCTCCCTGGAAAGACCGGGGAAAACACGTTAGACAGACACACTGGGACATGTACGAACACACAAACAGGGATGTTCACACACAGAGGCACAAACGGGAAAAGGGAGTTAGGCAGACATACGGCAACGTTTACAAACACTGGTACAGACAAACACAGAATTGGCGCCAGGCTTCGCGCCAGGAGGAGAGCGGCCAGGGGAGAGAAACCGGGAGCTGCTGGTGCTGCGGTCCTCCTCCTGCCCTCGCTGCAAACCCTCCACCGGGTGCAGCACGGCTGGCGGACGCGCCAGATGCAGCGCAACTAGTCTCTCCCCTCGGTGGGCCATACGGAAGACCCCCTTCGCCTCGTGATCTCCCTCCGGACCCGGCAGTGGGAGTGTCTTCCTCTTCCTCCATCGCCTCCTCACTGCCACGGCTCCAGCTCATGGGCTGCTCCGAGCTGCCACCCCGGGAACAGTCCATATCGCTACCCTGGGAGCGCTCGGAGGATAAGCCCACCTCAGGACTCCTCCTCCCCTTCACCGTCCCGGCGGAGAACTCCTTCTTCGGCCGAGTGGCATAGCCTGGCATGGTGTCTCCTTAGGCCGCTCGTAAACCCCACGTGATGACAAGACGGTGAGACGGATTATCGCAAGACATAACCGCACCCACGGAGATACACCGACGCAGACGAGTAAACGCAGACAATGTTAACACATGCCCAAAAGGGAGGGGCCGGGGACCTCACCGTGACAACAGCAGTATTAAAACCTTTTACCTTTGTTTATTTTGTAAAACGTCAAAAGTGTCTTTATACCACACCTCAATGTCTTGTTCTGCAGTAAATTGTTGTAAGAGACTGTTAGGGTCAAGTTCTTTGCAGTTCTTTCGGTAAGTAGCTCAATTAGATATTGGACTAACTAGCCAGATGTTAACTTTAAATCCTCTCAGGTTAGCAAATTTTGCTAGCTTGTTCGTAGTTTAGCGAATTGAACGAAATGTACTTGAAGCATCGACCGTGTGTGTGTGTGTGTGTGTGTGTGTGTGTGTGTGTGTGTGTATGTATACACCAGAGACCGTATAGCCATCGGCGCAGATGGAAATTCTGAAGTGAGGGGGACCAAGCTGTACAATATATACGTTTATGCTTGTAGATGCTAGATTTCGGATGGGGTCAATATAAATCTGGAGGGGACATGTCCGCCCCGTCCCCAGTGCCATCTGCGCCCCTGCGTATATACGGTATACACATACAAGATTAATTATGTATATATAGTTGAAGTCATTCACATTAAACCTCATCAAACTAACTGCTTTTTAAATTTGGCTCTGTTAGCCAATAGCTTTTTTTCACTTTTAAATTTTTTAAGTGAAACAATATCTTTGTTCAGTAGTAGCTAGCTAGGTGGCGTATTTCTAACAGACCATCTGGTTGATTTTGGATTTTTTTCTGTAACTTGACTAACCTAGCCAAGTGCCTTATTTTGATTTGGCTAGCTGCTAATTATACATTATCTGATGTTAGCAAACATCATGTAATTCATGTAAAACATGTAATTCGTGGCAAGATTCCACTGAAGTCAAGTTCAGTGAAGCACAGTCCGTATGCGCGACCCCGTCTATAGGCCTACTGGTGGGCGTATCCTAACGAATGTCGGGGCGGAGATGATGGCTGTGTTCGAAATAGTCTACTACATACTACTGGCGTACTGATTGAGCCCAAAATCAGTATGTCGTATGCAGTATGTGACCAAAATGAAAATTTCCAGAACGCGAAACATACCCGGATGACCTATTACTTCCGCAAAATATTCCAGTATACGAACAGAGCTATCTTCGTGGTGTACTGCATCCCATCATGCAACGCTACGTTCACGTGACCCCGTAGTGTGCTTTGCTTTTGTCGCATACTGGAAACTGTACTGCATACTACTATGAGGACCAGTATGCAGTATCCAGTATATACTGGAAAAATTCACAATGGAGTCAACGGTGACGTACCGTCCATTATACTGTCTTTGAGTCTAACGCTTTACATTTACCCAATAAACGTCGTGTGTGTCTACGCACCCACCTTGTCATTCAGCCTCGCCTCGCCGTTACGACGTGCATATTCTAAGTCAAGTTAATTGATTTATTTTGTCTTATTTGATGCAACTAATTATTTTTACAATAGCCTACTAAGCAATATGGCCTTTTTAAAATAAAAGAATAATATTAAATTGTGTGTGTTATGTGTACTTTAAATTTAGTACAATGTTCAAAAAAGAACAGTGGATTAGAGAGAAAGTTTGTGTGTGTGTGTGTGTGTGTGTGTGTGTGTGTGTGTGTGTGTGTGTGTGTCTCCCTCGGAGAGACCGGTCTCTGTGTAGGAACCACACAAGTAAGTAATGCTGCAGGATAATGCTCAACCGCTAGGGGGCGCCACACGTGAGGTGGCGGCAGAGATGAACGTGCCAGGAAGTTATTTGTCTTTGTTCAGAATGAGTGTCTGGATCACTGTCTCTAGGGGGAACTGCATGCTCAGGTTTGATGTATTAAGGATTTAAAGTGTAATCTACATACTGAATTGGCCTGCTGCACAGGGTGATATTTAAGTCTAATCTCAACAGTCCCTGACATAAATTCTGTCGCTTATCCATGTTGTGGAAACAAAAGCTTATAGCCCAACCTGACTTTTAATTCATCGATTGGTTTTAGAAATGACTCATATGAAAGCTGAAACCCTCCCAAATGAGATTTAATTTACGAAAAGAAATTTGCTTTACTGCAGAAATATTGATCATTTAATGAACACAGAAAGGTCAGATTTTGGCAAGACAAAAGTTTTGTCGCCCCCCAGAAAGTAAAGTGAAAATCAAACAAATAATTCACTTCATATACAAATATGTGCTTCATAACACTGGTGAATTACGTTGTGATGCTATTAGAGCCATATTTAATATTTTGTGTGACTTCCACAAGTTTGAAGGGCCGCATCCATGGGGTTCGATAATGATTCATACAATAGCAAAGAATGCAATCTTACATGCCTCCCAGAGTTCATCAAAATTCTTTGGATTTGTCTTCCAAGCTTCCTCTTTCATCCTACCCCAAACATGCTCAATGATGTTCATGTCTGGTGACTGGTCTGGCCAGTCCTGGAGCACCTTGATCTTCTTCGCCTTGAGGAACTTTAATGTAGAGATGGATGTATGAGATGGAGCACCATCGTGCTGCAAAATTTGACCCCTTTTATGACCGTTTAGCAGGCTGTGGGCTTTGGCAAATGCCACGTGGTTTTTTACCTGCCTTTTGTTTAGTGCTGGCTTCTTGGCACTGATTCGACCATGGAGGCCATTTTGTGACAGAATCCTACAAACTGTTCTAGTTGACACAGGGACTTGAGGTGACCAGGCCTGGTGGAGCTCTGCTGCAGTGGAAGAGGGACTGGCTTTGGATTTTCTAACCAACAAACGTTCCTCCCGAGCAGTTGTCTTGTGGGGTCTGCTGGACCTGGGCTTGTCAAAAACATCTCCAGTCTCTTCAAATCTCTGGGAGGCATGTAAGACTGCATTCTTTGCTATTCCTGATGACTTCATCAATAAATAGTATGAATCATTGTTGAACCACATGGATGCTGTCCTTCAAGCTCGTAGGGGGGGGGTATAAAACGTGGCCGGGGGGGGGGGGGGATTCGTGTGAGTTAAAAACTGTAGGGGACCAAAACGGGCTTTTGAAAAAGTGGGGGGACATGTCCCCCCCCAAATTACATCCGTGAATTAAGGTCTGCTGTATAGGACATTTAAGGTCTAATCTCCATGTAAGGTCTGCTGTATAAGGTATTTAAGGTGTAATTACCACTTAAGGTCTGCTGTATAGGACATTTAAGGTGTAATCTCCATGTAAGGTCTGCTGTATAAGGTATTTAAGGTGTAATTACCACTTAAGGTCTGCTGTATAGGACATTTAAGGTGTAATCTCCATGTAAGGTCTGCTGTATAGGATATTTAAGGTGTAATCTTAGTTGTGCTGTGTTTTTCTTGGGATTGTCTTCTGGTTTTAAGGTAGGCCTTGGATTACATTACTTTCAGCTTGATTCTGCTAGTCTGTAGTCTACTTGGTATCTATTGTTGTCATTAGTGAAATCAGCTGTCTTAGTTTCGGGTTAGGAAGTGTGAATAACTGAGGAGGCGGGACCACATATTGACTGCTGCTTAAATAAGTGGCATTTCTGATTGGAATTAGTTGTGCTGTGTTTTTCTTGGGATTGTCTTCTGGTTTTAAGGTAGGCCTTGGATTACATTACTTTCAGCTTGATTCTGCTAGTCTGTAGTCTACTTGGTATCTATTGTTGTCATTAGTGAAATCAGCTGTCTTAGTTTCGGGTTAGGAAGTGTGAATAACTGAGGAGGCGGGACCACATATTGACTGCTGCTTAAATAAGTGGCAGTCCGGTTAGAGACATCCTCTACTCTTCAATCAACTGAAGCCCATCTTCATTTTTTGGTTAAGTATCACACCTTGACACACATCATATACTACCTTCATTCATTTATTCATCATGTGTTTTTCCATCCCTGTTCTTGCTCCCTATAGTCGCCGTCAATACAAACATCACTACAGAAAACGCACTACCAGTAACCTCATCTACCCTCTACTCTCAACAAACACCCCGATCATTGCGACCGGGGGACTCTGGAACTGCCAGTCTGCAGTCCAGAAAGCAGACTTCATCACAGCCATTGCAGCTCATCAGTCCCTTGACTTCTTGGCCCTAACAGAGACATGGATCACCCCAGAGAACTCTGCTACTCCTGCTGCCCTGTCATCTGCATTTTCCTTCTCGCACTCTCCAAGACAGACTGGAAGGGGAGGTGGCACTGGATCGCTTCTGTCCAGTTGCTGGCGCTTTACTCCTTGCACTTTCCCACAAATTACCATCTCAACATTTGAGTATCATGCTGTCACTGTACGCTTCCCAACCACACTTCACATCATTGTTGTTTATCGTCCACCCTGCACCCTAGGTAACTTCACTGAGGAATTAGACACACTTCTGAGCGTCCTCCCTAATGATGAAACTCCTCTTCTTCTGCTTGGTGACTTCAACCTCCCAACAGATAAACTACAATCATCTGGCGTTCTTCCTTTGCTGTCATCATTCAACCTCAACCTCACCCAGTCTTCTCCAACACACAGAGCAGGCAATGTCCTAGACCTGGTCTTCACTAGACCACCTGCAGTGATGGACATTGCAGTAACTCCTCTCCACTGTTCAGATCATCACCTTGTATCTTTCTCCTTATCTCTTCCTCCCCACCGTCACACCCTTACTGCTACAGGCACTACCACCATCCGTCGTAACCTTCATTCCATCTCTCCATCAGTACTTGCCTCTACTATCACCACAGCCCTCCCGTCCCATGACTCTTTCTCTTGTCTCTCCACAGACACCGCCACTGACACTTTATTGTCCTCCCTCTCTTCATCTATTGACCTCTTATGTCCCCTCTCTTCCAAACCCACAAGATCCTCCCCACCTGCTCCTTGGCTCTCGGACACCCTACGTAACAACCGACGAGAACTGAGGATGGTTGAGAGGCGATGGAGGAAATCGAAGCTTACTGCTGATCTTCGCTTGTATCAGTCTCTCCTGTCCCTATTCTCCATGGAACTAACTGCTGCCAAGACATCATTCTACAGAGAGAAGCTGGAGGCATCTACATCAGATCCACGCAAGATGTTCAAAATCTTCTCTTCTCTCCTCAAACCCTCCCCCCCTCCAACTCCCACTTCTCTTACTGCAGATGATTTTGTCACCTTCTTTGAAGAGAAGGTCAATACGATTCGCAGCACCTTTTCCCTAGTCCCTGTTCCCACTGTGTCCCCTCCTACTCCTCCCTTTTCTCTAACCTCCTTCTCTCCTCTCTCAGCTGAGACGGTGCTTCAGCTGCTGACATCCAGCAGTCCCACCACATGCCCTCTGGACCCCATCCCATCCACACTCCTCCAGACAATCTCCCACGAACTCCTCCCTTTCATCTCGACCATCATCAACAACTCCTTATCTTCAGGAATTGTGCCATCATCATTCAAGGCGGCTAGGGTGGTGCCAATCCTAAAGAAACCCAACCTTGATGCCACCAACATCAGCAACTACAGACCGGTATCTCTCCTCTCATTCCTTTCTAAGATCCTTGAACGGGCTGTACACAACCAGCTATCCTCTTTTCTCTCACAGAACCAGCTTCAGGACCCCAACCAATCTGGCTTCAAGCCGGCACATTCTACGGAAACTGCACTCATTGCAGTAACTGAGAAACTCCATGCGGCTAGAGCAAATGGACTATCATCAGTTCTGATTCTGCTTGACCTTTCGGCTGCCTTTGACACAGTCAATCATGAGATCCTTCTGTCCATCCTCTCAGGCCTTGGTATCACTGGCAATGCATGGACATGGTTTGCATCCTACCTGGAGGGTCGTTCCTACCAAGTAACATGGGGAGGATCAACATCCACGCCATGCAAACTCTCCACCGGTGTTCCACAAGGCTCAGTACTGGGTCCACTTCTTTTTTCCCTTTATACCCGCTCTCTGGGTGAGTCAATATCTGCACATGGCTTCTCTTATCACTGTTATGCGGATGACACCCAGCTCTTCTTTTCCTTCCCACCCTCTGACACACAGGTTTCAGCTCGAATCTCTGCATGTCTGAAAGACATTGCCTCTTGGATGGCAGCTCACCACCTAAAGCTTAACCCAAGCAAGACGGAGATGCTGTACATCCCTGCAAGAGCCAGTCCTCATCGTGATCTTTCTATCTCATTCGAGAACACCGTGATCACTCCATCCATGGAAGCGCGTAGCCTTGGTGTAGTTGTCGACAATCAGCTCTCCTTCACGGCCCACGTTGCTAACACAACACGATCATGCAGATTCGCCCTTCACAACATTCGGAGGATTCGGCCATTTCTCTCTAGGGAGGCCACTCAGGTCCTTGTCCAGTCCCTTGTTATCTCAAGACTGGACTACTGCAACTCCCTACTGGCTGGTCTTCCTATGCATGCCATCAAACCCCTGCAACTGATCCAGAACGCTGCAGCTCGGTTGGTCTTCAACCTTCCCAAGTTCAGCCATGTCACTCCCTTGCTGTCCTCCCTCCACTGGCTTCCGGTAGCTGCCCGCATCAAATATAAAACCCTGGTGCTGGCCTACAAAGCAAAGAATGGTCCAGCTCCTCCTTACTTGATGGCCATGGTAAAACCCAGATGCATACCTAGAACCCTCCGCGCCTCAAGTATGTCTCGTCTTGACCCTCCATCATCCAGGACACATGGGAGACAAGCATCCAGACTTTTCTCTGTCCTGGCTCCAAGGTGGTGGAATGAACTTCCCTTGTGTGTCCGAACATCGGAGTCACTTGCTGTCTTCAGACGCCGACTGAAGACCCACCTCTTTCAAGTGCACTTTGCATAATTATGCTTTGTCTATTGTACTTTATCGTCTCTTTCCTCAGGTATTGTGCATAATTGGGTTATAGGAATTGTTTACTGTCTTTTTCCTCAGGGGATGTGTATATTCAGGTATAATTGTTAGGTATCATTTGACTTTCGTCTAGTGGTTTTTCCAGCTTAGAGTACCTTGTGTTCAGGACTATCTATTCTACCTTGGAGATTCCAAGCAACTACATAGCACTTTTGTAAGTCGCTCTGGATAAGAGCGTCTGCTAAATGCCATAAATGTAAATGTAAATGTAATCTCCAGTTTGGCTCTCGTTCAGGAGAAACTACCTGGCTCATTCACCTCCCCTTAGCAGAACACAGAGCTCAGCTCTTAACATCAGCAACTGCGCACGCGGCACTCTGTGGCGCTGTTTTTAACTAATCTGATTGGTCATAACCCTGGTGTTGAACACAGGATGTGTCCTACTGGCAAAATCAACACCTGTGTCAGTGTAAATAGTTGATGGTGTATTGAGGAGGCCTGCTGTCGAAAGACCGCACAGTGCTCGGACGGCTCTCGCGTTTTTAGCAAACATGGCCTTTTGTCAGTGCGTGTGGTTTATCCCACAAACACATCGCTGCTACAGAATGACATCAGCATGTCAAATGTAACGCAAGGAGATTTTGGTTGACGCTAAGGGCATGCTTCCTAAAACATGGTTCTGGTGGGGCTGGAAACTTCAGTGCCTGATCTATAATCAATATTTAATTGTATTCTCTCTTCTCTAGAGTGAGAGAGCGAGAGAGTCGATACTATTCACAAATTTACACTTTAATACCCGGAAGCTGAGACCACATCCTGTGCTTCTACTTCTAAGAATAATGCTATTACAACCCCAAAACCAGAAAAGTTGGCACGTTGTGTAAATCGTACATAAAAACAGAATACAATGACTTGCAAATCTTTTTCAACCCATATTCAGCTGAATAGAATGCAAAGACAATATATTTAATGTTCGAACGGAGAAACTTTATTTTGTTTTGCAAATAACCATTAACTTAGAATTCAATGGCAGCAACACATTGCAAAAAAGTTGGCACAGGGACATTTTTACCACTGTGTTACATCGCCTTTCCTTTTAACAACACTCAGTAAACGTTTGGGAACTGAGACCAATTTTTGAAGCTTTTCAGGTGGAATTCTTCCCCATTCTTGCTTGATGTACAGCTTAAGTTGTTCAACAGTCCGGGGTCTCCGTTGTCGTATTTTACGCTTCATAATGCGCCACACATTTTCAATGGGGGACAGGTCTGGACTGCAGGCAGGCCAGGGGAGGACCCGCACTCTTTTGCTACGAAGCCACGCTGTTGTAACACGTGCAGAATGTGGCTTGGCATTGTCTTGCTGAAATAAGCAGGGGCGTCCATGAAAAAGACGTCGCTTGGATGGCAGCATATGTTGCTCCAAAACCTGTACCTTTCAGCATTAATGGTGCCTTCACAGATGTGTAAGTTACCCATGCCTTGGGCACTAATGCACCCCCATACCCTCACAGATGCTGGCTTTTGAACTTTGCGCCTATAACAGTCCGGATGGTTCTTTTCCTCTTTGGTCCGTAAGACACGACGTCCACAGTTTCCAAAGACAATTTGAAATGTGGACTCATCAGACCACAGAACACTTTTCCACTTTGCATCAGTCCATCTCAGATGAGCTCGGGCCCAGCAAAGCCGGCGGTGTTTCTGGATCTTGTTGATAAATGGCTTTTGCTTTGCATAGTAGAGCTTTAACTTGCACTTACAGATGTAGCGACGAACTGTAGTTACTGACAGTGGTTTTCTGAAGTATTCCTGAGCCCATGTGGTGATATCCTTTACACACTGATGTCGGTTTTTGATGCAGTACCGCCTGAGGGATCGAAGGTCACGGGCATTCAATGTTGGTTTTCGGCCTTGTCCCTTACGTGTAGTGATTTCTCCAGATCCTCGGAACCTTTTGAAGATATTACGGACCGTAGATGGTGAAATTCCTAAATTCCTTGCAATAGCTCATTGAGAAAAGTTGTTCTTGAACTGTTCGACAATTTGCCCACGCATTTGTTCACAAAGTGGTGACCCTTGCCCCATCCTTCTATGTGAATGACTGAGCATGTCAAGGAAGCTGCTTTTATACCCAATCATGGCACCCACCTGTTCCCAATTAGCATGTTCACCTGTGGGATATTCCAAATAAGTGTTTGATGAGCATTCCTCAAATTTCTCTGTCTTCTTTGTCACTTGTGCCAGCTTTTTTGAAACATGTTGCAGGCATCAAATTCCAAATGAGCTAGTATGTGGTCTTTGCAGTGTGTTCAATTGCATATAGGTTGAAAATGATTTGCAAGTCATTGTATTCTGTTTTTATTTACGATTTACACAACGTGCCAACTTTTCTGGTTTTGGGTTTTGTAAGTACAAGAGGTCAAATGACATCTGAATGCGTTGAATTATACTAACTGGGAGAATGTTTTTGTTTAGAAATTTATTCAGGCACAAAAATGTTTACATTCTGAGTAAAAAAAAAACCACGAAAAAAAAAACCAAACTTCTTTTTCAGTTTTTTTTTCTGAAAAAAAAACCACGAGATTAGCAAGTTAGAAAAACACAAGAACTAATTTGGTTCGGCATTCCTTTCAGAAGCACATGCAGATCCTCCCACATCAGTTCCTCCTCCACGTTGCTGTCTCCACAGCTGCAAACGTCACTGTTTGTCTCGCTCAATACGCATTTGTATCATCATCATTATCTGCCTTTTCATGTGTGTTATCAGGAACAACATCGCAATGTCCATCACCCAGACCGAGAACAAAACGTATCTAAACCATCCCAGGGTAAACCCTGCAGGCAAAAATAAATACAATTGAATCAAACATAAAGGTAGAAACATCAGAGAGAAACATAAACCTTATGAAAACCCACTGTTTCTATACATAACTATACATAATCCTGACAGGCTGAAGTATCTTATTGTAGTTTTCTCTTCTCAACTTGCACCATAATGCTTGAATGACAACACTCCAGATTTGAGGATTTCCCTTGAATTAGTCGCCCTTAACTAAGGACACTGTGCCTTGTCCTCCTGGGCCAGTGTTTGCTATGAGATCCTACCCATTACTGCTTACATGAAACTTCTCAAAATGACTTACTAGCTCCATCCATCCATCCATTATCTGAACCGCTTAATCCTGCTAGTCGGGGTCACGGGGGGGCTGGAGCCAATCCCAACATCTCCAGGCGAAGGCAGGGTACACCATGGGCAGGTCGCCAGTCCAACACACACGCACGCACTCACACCTATGGGCAATGTAGCATGATCAATCAACCTAACACGCATGTCTTTGGACCGTGGGAGGAAACCAGAGTACCCGGAGGAAACCCACACAGGCACAGGGAGAACATGCAAACTCCACACAGAGCAGCCCAGACCGAGAATTGAACCCAGACCGCCTTGCTGTGAGGCGACAGTGCTAACCACCACACCACCATGCCGCCACTTACTAGCTCATCCAAGTAAAATAAAACACACTATCACTGTCCTCCACTGCAGTGTTTAAATGTTATAGCAGCATTTAGATCCTGTACTGTTCAAACTGAACAATATGAGTGTATATGCCATTTAACTTACCAATCGTCACCATGTTCATGTCCTTAAGCCAATCATAAAATAAAACAAATAAAAACATGTTAATAATAAACCCCCCGCATTATTACTGTTATTGTTGATATGTGCTGAACTTTATTTTTATATTTATTAGATTATAATTTTACTTACAAGTTTCTCTAGTAGGCGACAGGGTGGAGACCTGTCACTGGTGATAGTTTGGGTGTGAGTGCAGTCAGCACTCCTGCAAACCATGAACCATGAGAGAAAGAAAAATGAGAAAAAAATGAGAAAAAGAGAAGTTGAGTGAAGTGAGAGAACTCCCACCATGCTGCGATTTCCTCTTTCCACCTGAGCACGCTGTTCCTCTCAACAAAGGGGCCTGGGCACTGAACAAGAGAAGAACTCCAGAGTGCATGTGTTAGAGCAATGAAGGATTTGTCACACAGAGAGAGTTTAGTGTGAGGCACTGCAGGTGGACGGCTGTTGGAGGATTTGAGAGAACAAGGTTCATTGTAATGATGGAGGAGCTCCTTAAGATAAGCTAGATACTGCCCATTACGGGCTTTGAAGGTATTGAGGAGAACGGGGTTCCTCACCAAGAACGGGGCTGATGTGGGCAGATTCATGTAGGTGATCACTGTGGCTGCTGAGTTCTGAATAAACTTAAGTTTGCTAACAAATTAAAAGAGAGTTATAATAATTAATGCAAGAAAAGGTGAAGGCACGAGCCAGAGTCATGGAGTCAAGTGTGAGTAACAGCTGGAGGTGTGTCATGTTCTGAAGGAGAAAAGGAGGTAATGATGTTATGGGTTCCTCAAAAGTGCGTGAAGAATAATAATGCATTTTATTTATAGGCGCCTTTCAGGGCTCTCAAGGACACCGTACATATAGCAGCAATTAAAACATAAAACATTCAGTGATATAAAACAAAAAATACAAGATAAAACACAAACTAGGAGCTGTAAGCAGACCTAAACAGATGAGTTTTTAGTTGTGATTTAAAAGTGTCCAGTGAAGTAATATTGCGGATATCAGGTGGGAGAGAGTTCCAGAGACGAGGAGCAGAGCAACTGAAAGCTCTAGCACCCATGGTGATTAAGCGGGCTGAGGGAACTGTAAGTGATATGGATAAGGAGGATCTAAGTGTCCGGCTAGATCTATGTATGTGGAGGAGCTCGGTGAGATACGAAGGGGCAAGTTGATGTATAGCTTTAAAGGTGAGCAGTAGAAGTTTGTAGTTGATGCGGAATTTAACAGGGAGCCAGTGGAGGTGTCGAAGAACAGGGGTGATGTGGTGAGTGGATGGAGTTTTAGTGATTATGCGAGCTGCAGCATTCTGAACCAGTTGTAACTTCTGGAGGTACTTGAGGGGAAGACCAAACAAAAGAGAATTACAGTAGTCAAGACGAGATGTGACCAGGGAGTGAACCAGGATGGCAGTATCGGCAGAGGTGAGGGAAGAATCAAACTGCATGCCTACATTTCTAGCATCAGTTGTAGGTCTCACTGTTTTATATGATGTTTTCATACATCCAGAGTTTTTATTCATGGATGTGTGCTGTTATGGGATGGAGTGTAACGTTGAAGATGGACTTTGTGCTAACATATATGTGGTTGTCATGGAAA
The DNA here is from genome assembly GCF_052324685.1 of Brachyhypopomus gauderio. Classification (NCBI taxonomy): domain Eukaryota; kingdom Metazoa; phylum Chordata; class Actinopteri; order Gymnotiformes; family Hypopomidae; genus Brachyhypopomus; species Brachyhypopomus gauderio. The sequence goes on along the minus strand of NW_027506917.1, from coordinate 694,566 downwards.
TGTAAATTATGGCCAAAGATAATCTGATTGATCGGTATCATATAAATAATGAAAATAAGTGGTCCAAAAACAGATCATTAAGGGACTTCTTGAGTAATATGTGCTGTGGGCAATCTGTGATCACCAACAATGAAGCATTGTTATGTGTGTGTGAAGTTGGAAATAAACCAATCTAATAGTATTCCTCATATGTCGATGGAGGAGAGATAAGAATGAAAATTAGCAATTAAATCAAGCCTGCTCGAGGAAAAATGAGATGAGGAGAGACAAGCGATCCATCCAGTGCCAGCCCCCTACTGCCTGACCGGATGAGCCTACACCATGATGGACATTACTACATCTTTTCCTTTTCTTTATTTCTTTCTGTTTAAATTGTTGTTGTTGCCATGGTGACCGGTGTCGGCCAGAGGAGGATGGGTTCCCCCCCTGAGTCTTGGTTCCTCTCAAGGTTTCTTCCTCATGCAAAAAACTAGGGAGTTTTTCCTTGCCACTGTCGCCCTTGGCTTGCTCACTGGGGCTTGGACTCGGCACTTGTAAAGCAGCTTTGTGACAACAACTGTTGTAAAAAGCGCTATATAAATAAAATTTGATTGATTGATTGATTGATTGATATATTAATATGGCCAGTGTCTCCAGCAAGCAGAAGGTTGTTTATGGCTCTTAAAAGTGCATGTTCAGAACTATGTTAAGAAAAGAATCCTGAATGAAAACGTCTCTTTGAAAATCTCTTTGAGTGAGATTGCAGGTTGGGTATATAATTTACAGGCCAGTTTGAGTCAAGGATATGTGTCTTAACCATGAGAGTAACTGCAGCTGTTTGAAGGACTGTGTGGACAGGGCCTGGTGACGGGTATTTATTAAACGGGATTTAATTAATGTATTGAGTGAGATATACTGTGGGAGAAGAGATAACGGATACACAAACCTTAATTAAGAAGAGAGAGTGGAGCTGTGTTGGGCTGATGAAAAAAATATCCAGTTTATGATTCAATACGTTACTAGTTCGCTAGCTCTGGCGCCATCCACCGGCGATATAACACTGAATCACTGAATCTGTGTCCATTTTACGTTCGCCACCCCCCCCGCTCAACAACTTTCGCTCGCCACCGGCTCCAGGTTAAAATCTCACTCCAAGCGAACGTCAAAAGTTGGCAACCCTCATTTCAGGTTGTGGTGAGTGTAGAACTCAGAGTGGACAGTGAGACCCGTTTGTCCAGATGCCTGCCAGTGATTTTGGTCTAAGTTCAGGTTTATACCATGATGGCGCGATTCTGGAGTAAAAGTACTACATCAAGTCTGTGATCTGACATCCTAACAGGAACCCCAAAAACAGAACACATTCAAAGCGAAGCGGGATCAATAACTTCACGTTTTGTGCGCTTCTCCAACGTCTCATGTTCCACAAATGATCAGGCAGGGAAAAGTCGGCTAATGTTTTATTCGGAGACCACCAGATGTCCTCCGTGTTCCTCGCTGTAGGTCAACAGCGTTGCGGGAGGCGACTGGCGCGCGAGGTTGAGAGCTAATGCAACTTTTGGGTAGAGTGTAACAAAACAGGGATTTAGATCTGTTTAATATGTTATATACTTTTATATATATATATATATATATATATATATATATATATATATATATATATATATATATATATATATATATAAATGGATACCCACACATCATCCTTCAAAATAAAAGGACCGTACAACAAATATTAACAATATAGCACACACTCGAATATAAATTTCGACGCACAAAATTAGTGCTGGGGTCGCTGGTTATTTAAAGACACGCACTTACTGTAAAATGATTGTAAATTGTATTTTACTCTAGCTCAGATATTAGAAACGCTATGTATATCATTACTTTGTGTCGGTTTATTTGACTTTGGCAATTCACGCGCTGACTGTCTCGGGAAAAGGTCAGAATGGCAGGTTGGTACCGTAGGTCCAAAGAAAACTGCATCACACGGAATAAGCAAATGTCGTTCGTCATTAATAAATTGGAGGTTATCATAAGTGCATTAAGTTATCCTGAGCAACCCGTGTGGTTGTTTAGGTCCATTTCGCCGCATTATGGGACGGACGCAAACATATATATTTACAGAGATCTGCAGAAGGTACTCATAAATATATCCCATACGAATATGTACACAAGCATGTTTATTTACAGCGACTAATAATGCCTACTGGATTTTCCCGCTATGACACATACCTAAAGAAATTTGGGATATGATTACTGACTCACTATCTGTAGCATCAGTCACGTACCTTGCACGTGGAGGATTTATGTTTTCGTGATCCTGACACGCGCCGTGTTGTTCGGGGATAATTGCGTAGTGACGCATCTTTGTTTGTTTTGGAAGCAGAGACGATTAAAGCTGTTTCAGTTCGGCCCGGACCGCTGTCCCTCTCTGAAACGAACCTGGCAATCTGTTAAACTTCACCGTTATGTTTCATGTCAAATGCAGTGAGTTGCGTTACAGAGACAAGAAACATTGTCCTGTCACTTACTGACCGCACTATATAGTGGTTTTAATTTATGTAAAAACGAATAACCAGATTAGTGTCCAGATGGTTTTCCTCTTCTGGGTAGTGACCATGGCTCTGAACTGCGTTTGGCCCATTTTATGGGCCAGAGAACGAGTTTATGTCTGCATGGAGAACATGTTGGAACAGTTTCATATTGTGATGGATGAACACCAGAAGACACACAGACGTATATCTTTTAACAGTGTGAAGTTAAAGAAATACTTCATCTAACACACACAGGACAAGGAGTTGACTAGCTTGCTATGAATAACAAGCAGCATTCATGCTAACACTCCCCTACTGATGAAGGTCATTCATTGTTAGGGCACTTTAGCGTTGTTGGGTAAAGTATTCCTTTCAGTAATATCAGGTTATCGGTGATCTGATATGTTGTGTTTTTGTCTTCTTTTCAGGAGATTAATGGTGCTATGATGGTTCTTTCTCTGCTTGCGTTTTCCAGATACCTCACGATCATCTTCTCCTGTGTAGCTGTGCAGGAGCGTGGAGCCCTGGGAAGGGGTCACCGGCCTGCAGACCTTTGGTTCAGCCGAGCTCTGTGGGGCAGCAGACGGCCTCCAGCTAAATCCACATCGTCTCCTCCAGCACCTGGAGTCAGCACCCATGGCTTGAAGTCCATAAGTGCTGAAGCGTTCGATGGAGAAGCCGTAGGTCAGGCTCTTAGCGCGCAGGTGTGCGTGCCGGCGCTCGGCAGGTCATCGCAGCTGCCATCTGAACCCGACTGCCGTGTGCGTCTCGCGTCCAGAAGGGTTTTGATCTCTGTGCAGCATGGACGCTGGTGGCACCAGGACTACTCTGTCATCTGTGCTCCTCCCGGTTGCTTGAGCAGGCACTAGGACCCTGCGGCCAGGAACACCCTCTTTACAGGTGTACCTGCGGCAAACTGCGGTTAGGCATTGTTAGCAGAACACCTGGGGGCCGTGAGGGTGTGGCCACACCGTGATCACATGCACAGCATGATTACTGTAATCACATCGTGAACTTGATATGCTTGATATATACATTAATAAAGCTTGAGTGATGTCATGAATTAGTTAACAAGGATTGAAATAGTTAGAATTATCTGCTAGAGGAGTGGTTTTATTTGGCGTGCACACAATACAGACCTATGATGAGTGAATCAGATGCTGTGTTATTTTGTCAACTAGAAGCAACAGAAACCGCATGGCAGTCTTGTCATAAATCTGTGTGGTTAAGTCATTTAAATGTGTCGGTAGTTACAACAGTAAGTGGTGGTCAGTCAAAGGGACTGCCTAGTTTAGAACAAGCCCTCTAATTTAAAAAAATCAAACATTTTTTAGCAACTTAGTTTCTTGAAGTTTTAGTTTACGTTTTTTTTCACGTACGTATCTGACTAATTTATGGCACACATGCATAATAATCATGCATTATGCATGATTGTGTGGCACCAAAGCCCCAGACCCGGGCTGTTGACATCCTCCTGGGGACCTGCGGTTAAAGGCCTGTTTGTATGTTTTGCACACTGGGTAATGGACTCCAGCGGGGCTGATTAAGGGCACTAGATGTGGAGGTCTCGTGTCCTCCCTCTCATGTCCTCCCCGTCCCTGCGTCTTTCGGCGTCTACTCAGTACACGCGTACATTTCTACGTCATCTCATGTGAGCTGTACATTAAATTTACATATTTCTCCTTTAGGCATTTTGTAAAAACAACAACACTTAAGACCTGGAAACATCAAGTGTCCATACATCAAACTCCTCGTGTGTGTGTGTGTGTGTGTGTGTGTGTGTGTGTGCGTGTTTGTGTGTGTGTGTTTGTGTGTGTGTGTGTGTGTTTGTGTGTGTGTGTGTGTGTGTGTGTGTGTTTGTGTGTGTTTGTGTGTGTGTGTGTGTGTGTGTGTTTGTGTGTGTGTTGGTGTGTGTGTGTGTTTGTGTGTGTGTAAGGGAACTGGATCGCCAGACATGATGCCACCCTGATACTCTGCCAACATTCTGCCATCTTTCTTATCTGATTCTAATGTGCCATGAGAAAAAAATTTGACCTGAACATTTTTCTACATTCTAGCGTATAATTCCCACACTTAACTTTTATTTGGTTGACTTTGTTAGCTGCTGTGTCAAGTAGAAACAGGAGGGGAGAGAGCAAGAACCAAAGCCCTCTGATTTCTTTGGGTTTAAAAACATTTGTATATCAAACTAATCAGGGAAAACTGCTCTCCTTGGGGAAATTGCCGACTCACATTATTAGAAACAGTTATCGGCTACAGTTAGCTCAACTGCTGCTGTGTTCAGTGTTAGTTGTACTACAGCTATAGCCACAACTAAGAACAGATGGGCTTCATCTATGAAATCACCTGAAAGATAGGCATACCTAATCAATGGTGTGTGCAAGAGGGGTGTTTTAAATAAAATGGCTCTTAATCAACTGATAAATGGAAAATTTAACTATAGCCTTCAGTAATAGCTGCATTAGAAACTAGCCTCAGTGCTGACACTAGTCTGCTCTGAGTTGGGGATAATGCAGGCCTCTCTATGCATGATGGGAAACGTACGTTCACATGGGTCTTTACCAAGGAATGGTTCATGAAGAAGAAATTTGAAAGCTTGGACTGGCCTGCTAAGAAGCCAGATTTAAAGCTAGTTGAGAAATAGTGGAATTTCCCACCACAGCGATCATGAGTAGAGGAGCTGGCCAGAAACCCTCCTCAGCTGAGGAACGCACTGTTGAGTATCTACAAGAAGATGCAGGTCGCTGTTAGGAGTGGATCTCACGCCAGTGAACCAACTTCCCCTTACGGCTTCTAGATCTTCCTGTTTTGTATGTGTAAATGAAATAAACATGAAAACCCTTGAAACACAAAAGCAACATTTGAGGCATACACAGCTTTAATGATTATTTTATTAGTAAAAACTCCAGTTAAAGAAATCAAAGGCATGGAGGGAAAGTTATCACAATAAAATAGTGATTTCAGTTTCAGTAATGTGTCACCGGGACCCCTCCCTTGGGGCGTGTGCGGGTGTGGTCTACGTCTAGCCATGTCCATATATGTATTTCCGTGGGTGTGGTTTCATGTGAGTGTTCATCGGTCTCACCTGTGGCTCGTCTCGTCATCACTCGGGTCTCGTGTGCCTACTTAATGTTCATTAATGTCCGTGCTTGTCTTTGAGTCTAACACTTTACATTTACCCAATAAACGTCGTGTGTGTGTACGCACCCGCCTCGTCATTCAGCCTCGTTTCGCCGTTACGACGTGCATATTCTAAGTCGAGTTAATTGATTTTGTCTTATTTGATGCAATTAATTATTTTTACAATACTAAGCAATATGGCCTTTTTAAAAATAAATGAATAATATTAAATCTTGTGTGTTGTGTACTTTAAATATAGTACAATGTTAAAATAGTGGATTAGAGAGAAAGTGTGTGTGTGTGTGTGTGTGTGTGTGTGTGTGTGTGTGTGTGTGTGTGTGTGTGTGTGTGAGAGAGCTTTCCTCAGAGACCGGTTCTGTGTAGGAACCACACAAGTAAGTAATGTTGCAGGATGAACCGCTAGGGGGCGAGATGAACGTGCCAGGAAGTTATTTGTCTTTGTTCAGAATGAGTGTCTGGATCACTGTCTCTAGGGGGAACTGCATGCTCAGGTTTGCTGGATTAGGTATTTAAAGTGTAATCTACGTACTAAATTGGGTGATATTTAAGTCTAATTTCCTCAACAGGTCTGCTGTATAGGACATTTAAGGTCTAATCTCCATGTAAGGTCTGCTGTATAGGATATTTAAGGTGTAATCTCCAGTTTGGCTCTCGTCCAGGAGAAACTACCTGGCTCATTCACCTCCCCTTAGCAGAACACAGAGCTCAGCTCTTAACAGCAGCTGTGCATGCGGCACTCTGTGGCGCTGTTTTTAGCTAATCTGATTGGTCATAACCCTGGTGTTGAACACAGGATGTGTCCTACTGGCGAAATCAACACCTGCGTCAGTGTAAATAGTTGTGTTGGTGTATTGAGGAGATGGTGTATTGAGGAGCCCTGCTGTCGAAAGACCGCACAATGCACGGATGGCTCTCGCGTTTTTAGCAAACATGGCCTTTTGTCAGTGGATGTGGTTATGTCCCACAAACACATCGCTACTCCAGAATGACATCAGCATGTCAAATGTAACGCAGGGAGATTTTGGTTGACGCTAGGGCCATGCTTCCTAAAACATGGTTCTGGTGGGGCTGGAAACTTCAGTGCCTTATCTGGGCAGAGACTTAAGCACCAACTCCTGAGTCTCTTTTTCCAAAGTGCTGATAAGATCATCCTGAAATGTTAGTCCGCAATGACCTTTGCATGCTTTTACTCACAAGTAAGGTTGTTTTCAGCATGACGGAAACTCCAGGTTAAGTAATGGAACATCTCATTATGTGATATGTTGTGATGTGTGGATAAAAGGTTAGTGCTGTTTCCTTGCATGCGAAAATCAAGTCATCCTGTTACTATTTTTGTCAAGCGCTTTATTAGAAAATGTTCGTTATTTAAAGACATTCGGCAATCAACACGTTCAGCAATGATTTGTCATTTTGCAACAGGAAAAATTATATCGGGCACAAGATGGCTTATCAACTTATTCAGTTCCCTTTTCTGACAATTTTAACTACTCTAGTATTATCAGTTATTTCATAGTTCCCTGTTTACAGTCTGATTGGTTGATGAGCATTCTGACCATGCTAAGACATGCTACATGCTACAACCAAGGTTGGTTGTAGGTTACAACCACTAACCATTGGTTGTAGGTTAGTAAAGCTAATACACACTTCTCATTGTCATGGTTTCATCCTTCAGTTTTTTTGTGCTGGGCACCAATTGCTCTTTGATTTGCTTTAATCTCTGTCTCCACCCTCGTCCTGTTGTTTGAGTCTTTAGCTATTACCGAATACCGCGGTGTCTTGCTTGACGTCTTTGACCAAAAAGAAGCAAAAAGGCCTAAAGTCTGTAAATTTTTTATGCGTTCATTTTTGTTGTAGTGTAAACAATGAAAGTAGCCTACCTTTACTTTTTTAATAACACTATACATGATCCCTCAGGGTAAAACATATTTGGCGTGAGATTTATTGGACTTGTGTGCCTTAAACTGTGTTCACACCTGTGTCCATACTCCTGTCCAACCAGTTCCCCATCCAGTCCTGTGTCCAAACTCCTGTCTTTGTACAGTCACAGTCCAGTCCCCATTCTGTGAGATAACCAGTTCCCTATCCAGCCCTGTGTCCTGCCTTCTGTTCTTACTTTCCTTTGTTCACGTCCCAGGTCCTGTCCTGTCCCTGTCCTCGTCTAGACTCCGTCTCCTACCTTTGTCTCGGCTTGTGTTTCTACTCCAGTCTTGATTCTGCTTGTTAACAGGGATGGTTCAATCACAGTTTTCCACTCTCGTGTTGTGGTTCCCATGTCACTGTGCACCATGTGCTCTTTGTTTTGTTTCGTTTTCTGTCTCCACTCTCGTCTTCTGAATTCCTTCCTATTATTGAACCCGGTGTTGCCTTATTTCCTGACCTGTGTATTTACACCCTGTTTTATTGTCTCAGTTGTCAGTTTTTATTTGTCTTGTCTGGCGGTTTAGCGTTCTTGTTAGTTCCTCGTGGTATTTTGTAGTTTTAAGTCTCATTTTGGTTTCAGTTTATGTTTCCTTTTTGTTAATTCCCTTTGGTTTTGTTATTTCTTTGTTTCCTTTTGTTTTAAATAAAACGTTCATTTGTGCCTGAATCTTGCCTTGGGCTTCACCTGTGTCTACTCACTCCACGCAAGAGGAACTAGGGTGGAGACCTGACTGGAGGGCTGTGTGTAGGACTGGGGGACTGTATATGGGACTGGGGGGCTCTGCGTGGGACTGGGGGGCTGTGCGTGGGACTGGGGGGCTGTGCGTGGGACTGGGGGGCTGTATATGGGACTGGGGGGCTGTGCGTGGGACTGGGGGGCTGTATATGGGACTGGGGGGCTCTGCGTGGGACTGGGGGGCTGTATATGGGACTGGGGGGCTGTGCGTGGGACTGGGGGGCTGTATATGGGACTGGGGGGCTCTGCGTGGGACTGGGGGGCTGTATATGGGACTGGGGGGCTGTGCGTGGGACTGGGGGGCTGTATATGGGACTGGGGGGCTCTGCGTGGGACTGGGGGGCTGTGCGTGGGACTGGGGGGCTCTGCGTGGGACTGGGGGGCTGTGCGTGGGACTGGGGGGGATGTATATGGAACTGGGGGGCTGTGCGTGGGACTGGGGGGCTCTGCGTGGGACTGGGGGGCTGTATGTGGGACTGGGGGGCTCTGTCTTGGACTGGGGGGGCTGTATGTGGGACTGGGGGGCTGTATGTGGGACTGGGGGGCTGTGCGTGGGACTGCGGAGCTCTGCGTTGGGCTGGGGGGCTGTATGTGGGACTGGGGGGCTGTGTGGCAGTGTCTCCTATCTTTGTACTGAAATAAGTATCAAAGCTCAACACTATTCTTGACACTATTCACTTTTCTTTCACAACTGTACCTGAAATGTACACACAACGTGACACTATTTGCAATAGGTAACATTTTAACATTTAGTTCCTTTTTGCTCAACATGTCTCCACAGTGTCTAGCCACTGCTGCTGCAGACCTTTAATATGTCTGGCAGACATTCTGTGCTCTTCTCTGCCACACTCTGAGATTAGATTTCTAAGAGGCCGCAATGGCGAAGACTTGGACGGCTATAACGCTGTTGGCTCCGCCTTCCCACCACGTTCTAATTCCTAACCCAATACGACGCATCCAATCAAACGCCTCGTGCAGTCCCTCAAACGAGGACACTCCAAACGAGGCCTCGGCGCTACGGAAACCAATCTGCCGCGTGTCCGGCCTGCTGGGAGTCGCCAGTTTCCACGGCGCCCCGTTTTTAAATGGTCGAGAAGCTCTGTGACATTTTTCAGGCTGATTTCTAATGAGGCTTGTCTGCAGTGCCCAGATCCCTTTCCTATGAATAAAATATGGACAATAGCTGAGTCAAAGCGTGCCCTTCTCCGCTATCAGGCTAAACGCTGCCGTTCTGCTAGCCAAGCGCTGGCAAACCAGCAACATTTACTTTAGATAGAATGCCTGGGTGAGGCCGAAGCTTTCATGTCTAACAAAAGGACATTGTTTGAAGCCTAAACACTTCTCCTGATGAAATGTCTGCATAAATATGAAAGCGGCCACAGAATTATTTCACGTTTCGAGTCAGTTTCAAGTGAGTAAGGTTATATACCTTCAAATTGAATCTGAAGATCACCTGCCAGTGTGGTTCTGTGTAGCACACACGGTCTGTGCCAGAGTCTCATGAAGAAAATTGAACTTTAGGGTAAAAAACATTCATTCATTCATTCATTCTTTCCTGTTTTCAGCTCTTATTCAAGGTGAGATGGTTTCCTTCCTCCAGCAGTGTTGATGGTCATCTGGAGTTTTACGGTCATCCCCAGCACCTCCTCCTCCGTCGCTAGAGACCATACTGACCAAACCAACCTGGTGTTTTTTTTTAACAGGTACAGTTGTGCGTGAGGTCACATAGTTCACCACAGTGTGCACCATAGTGCACTGATTTTTTTAAAGCGTTTACATTGCAGTATTTAGCAACACACTATTGCTCTTTCATTCACTTTGTTTCCTACATGCAAAACACTGACAAACCGGCTCCTGTTCTTTCCCCAGAAGTCACATTCTGTTTGTGGTCTGCATGTTCAGACAGAGAGCAGCCGTGATGTTGATGTAAGAGGGTTTTAGTGAGCGAGTGTTTCAGGGAAGCAGCTATTTGTTTGCTGAAGCACCTGAAGAAACGTTCTGCTGTCCCTTCACCACGATGGCTGCTAAATCCTCATCGGTGATGGTTGGAGGCCACGTGGGGCAGCAAACAACATCTTAGTTGGGAATGCCATGCTTCAGATCCTCTGGTTTAAGCTCTAGCAGGACCTGAGAGTGGGCCCACGATTTCAAGTTCTGCGTATTAAAATAAAAGCGGCACAAAAGTCTCCACCATCCAGCTGACGTTATTCGTTATTTTAAACTGCTTGTTTGAGCAAACTAAAAAAATCATTAGTTCTGATGTAGTTACTGGAGGATTTAAAGTTATTACTGAATAAGGTTAATAACTAAATAATAAGTCAGCAGTTAAGCTGGTTATCCAGATGTCTGAGAAGCCCTGTTTTTAACCCAGTCACAGGGGGAGAGAGTGTGCACAGAAGAGAAAGCAAACACGCAAGTCTCTGGGGGAAAAAACCGGTGATTGAATAACAAAAAGGTGATTGAACATAAAAATGGTGGTCTAAAATAAGAAACAATAACCAGCAACGAGCTGGTACAAACATACAACATAAATAGACAAAGACAAATCCAGCCTCAGGTGGAAAACTCACTGATGGGTACCACCCACGTGAGGGGTGTACATACAACAAAAGACAGGACATCACAAACACCGCCACAGCTGACGGAGGTGACTGGCGGGGGGCCTCCACACCACGACAAACCCCATCTTCCTCTTGCTGAGAAAGGAGCTGTTCTCTTTTGCATTTTGCATTACCAACAGGGGCTCTCTACCAAACTAGCAAACTGTAGGGACGTGCATGCAGCTGTGTGTGCGGCTGTATAGCAGATCTATCGTTTGGTTGCTCAGAGTGGCTAACAAACCCCCCACGTCATTTTTTTCAAATGTTTCTACTTTCCATTGCAAACGTAGACCTCAAATGCAAACGTAGACCTAGTGTGCTGAGGGCTTTTTTTTGCTTCCTGTTCAGTCTAGTCTCTTTGAGAGGAGGCTGAAACCTGCATAGTCTGCGTTGTATTAAACCCAAGGTCTCTGACCTACATTATAAGGTCTTCCATTGACACAGACTTTGTGTGGACTGAATGAAGTAGTGTTATATTCAGCTGTACCTGTCCCTTCCTTGTTCTAATTTGAACATATACTCACCATCCACTGTAAACATACTGTATGCAGCGTACAATGGTGCATTTTGTAACTACAGTTTGAACCGCTTGATCGGTCTGCTGAAGCACAGCCAGGCCTGACCCTCCTTCTGGTGTGTCTGATCTGATGCTTAACCAAGTGCTAAAGCTCACTTGACCTAGATTGGAAGATCCAATGGTGTAAATTGCTTGGTTACTGTAGGTGAACACGAGAGCGAAGATCACCTCCACAGAGCCAATCAGACAAAGCCTTAGTGAGGCATTTCCCTTCTGAGAATGTAGGAGCACCCTGAATGCATCGCACCATTTCATTGGCTGCACAGAACGTACTGCCACCTTGACTTCATTATGAAAGCATAATTGAACGTATATCCAACACTAGTTTTCCTTTAGTGAGTTCATCAATGACAAATTTGTCATTGGTAGGTTATTGTGAAGAGTTAGAATCATTAGCAGGATTTCATTTGTTGTAAAATAAATGTTAAATAAAATGCACAAAAGTTCATCAGTTTTCAGTGGAATAAAGTTTGACAACCCTGGAATTGTCAGTTGGCATTGCTGAAACTTCTTCAGACTCTTAATTTCTTTTTGATGTATTTCAGTCAGTCATAATGCAGGCAGCACAAATCAGTCAGTGCAAAAGGATTCTTGCGCTGTTTCCAACGTTTGTGAGTAGTAATTAGTTTCACTAATACGCTCTCTGAAGCCACCCACTGAGAAATCAAGACTTCTTTCACAACTGCAGCTTTAATGGACTTCGATTGCTGCAAAAGGCGGCATCCCACGCACAAACAACAGTGATCATACGCTGTAGACCTATAAATGACATGTTCATTCTGGCCTTGACAAGGTGTAATGAAGACCTGTAGCACAATGAGCTCAGTCCTTCTGGAATGCTAAAAATGACCCACGCTGATGTATTTCACAGTGCAGAACATTATACAGTGATAAATGATCAATTACGAGGAACCAAGTCAGTTGTGAAGAAGACAGTTTCCATTAATAATCTGTATAATTGATGAATTTATGACACTTATTGTCAGAAAATGATGGATTTGTTCATTTGTCATCTAAGTGGTTTAAATTTAAGGTGGTCTAGATCTAAATCTAACATCTTTTTGTTTGAAAAAAAATCCCATTCCATAAAACACAACAGTGTAGGTCAACAATGGGTTGTGGTGACAACACTACGTCCATTTGAGAAAGGCTGTGCACGAAGAGGTCAGGGGAGATGGGGTGGGAGAGAGAGAGAGAGAGAGAGAGAGAGAGAGAGAGAGAGAGAGAGAGAGAGAGAGAGAGAGAGAGAGAGAGAGAGAGAGAGAGAGAGAGAGAGTGAGAATGTGTGATATAAGCCTTGTGAATAAGGAGGAGGGGTCATTCCCCTGTGGCTAGGGTTTCTAACCTAATCTGCAGTAAGAGGAATGTAAGAGGGGTATATCTGTAAAAAAAACCTCTGAGATGTGAGCGACGTCTGTGCTAGCTGGAGCTAGGTACTGATGTCGAGGCTGCTGGCTTTGTGCTCTTTGCGGCTCTGACCTGGTAACTTCACATGATGAACCAGAGAGATATGCTAGAAACCTCAAGAAGGAATGGATGGAGGGATTGTGGTAGATCTAGTTTCTCAAAGATTCAGTTAGAAAGAAAACTTGCACTTTGCCCCTTATGCAAATGTATGCAAATCATTATGTACAACATACTGATTTAAAAGGAAAACATAAAGAAAAATATACCAGAGCTGGAAGAAACCCTAGGCTACCCAACACCCGCCAACTGATAAGAACATGACTTGACATGAGGTAATAGTATTGATTATTCCAGATGAATGGCGCTCTTTTAGGAATATTGATGATGTAATAAAATTCAAATCCTCTGAACGTGCCAATCAGAGACGATGACGGTGAATACCCAATATTCACTAATGACAGCCACGCAAGATCACGCGTTACTTATTTGCGGTGTTTGGATGCACATAAACCCCGCGCTTTTAATTGTGCTCCATCTGTCGCGCTCACGTTTTGATTTTGGCGACAGATTTGATCAGCTTAATATTCTGTGTCTATTTAATATCACATGTGCATATATTACTTTGCAAAGAGGAAACAAGTTTATGTCAAAACATCTTCAGAGCTTATCTTGTCTGTTTAACTCCTACATTGATAGTGTTCCTAATTACAGTGTTTCCACTGCAGTTCATCCTTAAGCACTCTTAAACACTCTTATGTACACACGTAGCCTATATTACGACCGCTCTTGATGTAGACATCTTGCTGGATGCAGTGACTCATAGAATAAATACTCGCACTGCGTTATCACCTTGTGAACACAGCTGTACTAGGACACTCGAAGCTGAATCGTGGTAGCAAAACATTGTGCCCGTTCAGAGAGGGAAGTGTCGGGGATTCTCGTATAGAGAACCACCCACACTTGCCGCAGAGACAAATGACTCCAGCGAAATGTTTGCTTTGGTGTGTTGGTTTGCATACTGCTTCACCCTTCGAACGACATCTGGGAAAATTGTGACTTTTTATGAATTTACTACAGGTTTCAGTATCTCGGTAGACATGAGTCCCTGTTTGCATCAACAGTGTGTTGTCCAGGAAAAGGAGGTGATAATGCGAGATGATCAGAAGTCATTTACATGTGGGCATGAGTTTAGACACAACATGCATACACACTGCTCGAGTATAAAATAAATTGCTATTAAACCCCAGGACTTAAACTCTTACTGGTGGTGAAAGCATTAGGAATCAGGAATGAATGGGGTGCCATGCTGATTGCGAAAGAGGCTCTGAATTATGCATGGACAGGTCTGGCAGAACAGAATTTATACCTAGCCGACAGATTGCACGGCCGCGGCCGTGCCCACAGTTACTTTGAGAGCAGCAAAAGTTGCTTCGTGTCATTTTGTCCTGCGAAGTTTTTATATGCGCAGTGAAACGGAAGAGGCGAAAACGCGCGTCAAACGTCCGGCGGCGCGCATACGCACCGAGAGTCGTGGAGATGCCCAAATCAGGGTTCGTTTTCTGTTTAACTTGTTTGCTTGGACCGGTGAGTACTCTGCACACAGGCAGCTTTAGAAAGGATACAGTTAAGTGAAATAGTCTCGATATTTACAATTTGACATTACAAGTAGTTAGGATATTTTTACAAGCGGTTCGTGTTTTGTCTGTCCGCAGATATTTGCTCTAGACTGCGCTAGAAATTGCACTAATTTCTCAGTTCGGCACCGACATTTCCTTACAACCGTGGGGTGAAGCTTTTTGAAACTGATGGCATATTCCAACTTTAAATAGTCTGCATTTTACTACTCGGTAAAAAAACATGAGTTTTATGTAGTCCACTAGAAAAGTGTATTTTAGATATAACATGTCAAAATATTGAAACGACCAAGTGACGTGTAAGAGAACAGAACAGTTTACTTCACAATTGCTTCTGGTTTCATAAATGTGTAATCAGTAGGATATCAGTGAGCGTGAGCAGTCTGTGTCACGTATGACCACATGAAGATGTTTGTTTTCTGAGAATAGGTGACATTTTACTCACCAAGATGCCACTGAGAGATTAATGAGAGATCACTGTTATATCACGTTCCATTAACCCTGTAATTGCACGGAGTGATTGATGTTGAGTGCTATGTTATTATTATTAACATCTCATTTACACTTTAAAGAAAAAAAACGACCTGATTAAAACCCTGGAGCATTTAAGCAAATGAGGCAGTATGCATCGTGTCTGTTTGGATCTGTGCTATAATGAAAAAATTGTCATTGTATATCTTTGCGTTCGCTAATTTGCAATATCTCCTTTTGATCATCGTCTTGATTGACATTTTTGAGCCTAGTATAACCCAGTTTTATTGATTATGTGAAACTGTCAACATTGAGCATTATTATTGTCTGTGTAGAGGGGGGATTTCTTCATATCTATATACGTGTAAACGGATTGGAAGCTTCAGTGATCGCTGACATTGATCTTAATTCATGATAGTGATGCATTGGCTTCCTCTGCTAGATGTGACACCACAGTCTGTTAGATCTAAAGTCAGCAGTGTCCTTGAATTTCTTTCTTCCTACCTCCAGTGATAAAGCTAAGACATTCCTTTACATGTCCCTCCGCTGTAAGCGTTTTAACACTTGACTGGGCAAGATAAAAGAAAAATTGTAAAACCTTTGCCTTTTTTAGTTGAACTCAGGTGTGGCCACGTAAGTGCTACATGTAAATGAGATATGTAAATGAGATTATATATGTAAATGAAATTCACACCTTGGTAAAATGGTGCTTCCGCTTCATTAGTCACGCGGGCCGTAGTTCACTGTTTCAGCCAAACCTGCACCTGAAGTCTAAGCTTTGGACTACGAGAAGTAATATTGTATAGCCATATGGGTCTTGTTTGAGGCTATCGCTAGCTTTCGGTGCAAAGATTTATGGACCTGTGGAGTGGTTCCATTCGCCAAAGTAACTGCAGTAAATCTGCGTCTCCTCTGTGCATGTATGAAGGAGTCCAAGGGAGCATGCTATCACATAATGAAAATGACTCCTTAAGGAAAATTGGAAGCAGTCGTGGAAAGGTGGTGGAGATAATGATTCATGGCATCGTGTGTCTTTCGGAGGTTTTCAAACAATGCACAAGATGTGCAGTTATTTTTGAACTGGCAGCGGACAGCCTGCCAGTGAATAAAAGAAAGGCTAAAATTGGAGTTTCAGCTAAATTAGGACGTGCATAATATATATTTGATTCGTGGCACCTGTAAACGAAGCTGTCTGCTTGCCATTAGAACCACCGAGTAAGAGACGAAGGAGCGTGGACTGTCCTCTCTTTGTTTGGTTTCAGTCCACAAAGAGAGGAACAGCGATCAGGAGAAGCATGGCTTTGCTCTGTGTGGTAACTGTGACAATTTCTTTGCCTGCATCGAGTCTCATTCATTCAAACCCATTCAGCGGTCAGCAGTCTTCCTTTCAGCCATCCACAATTGCCCACAACCTTTTGTGTAAATGTCAAAACCACAGCAAAATCAAATGCGGTTTACTCCGTGGCCTGCAAAATAAATAAATACGCAATAGAAATAAATAAGCCAACTTTGACCTTATCTGTTCCACCAGATGTTATCTATCCAGATGTGTGACATCATGAAAGACCTGGAGACAGAGAAAGACGAGTGCTTGGCTCATTTGGAAAACATCACATCAGGTTTGTTTGGCTTTTATGTATAGCAGTAACTGCTGTAAACACTGTATACAGCCACTGTGTTTGCCTGTGATTATCAGTGGTGTAATGTCATAAGAAAGTTACAGTAATACTGTTAGCAGTGTGATTGTAAAGTTAAGCCTTGTATTATCTAATGCACTGAGTCAAAATGATTTAGTGGATTATACTAGAATCTGACAGATGTATTTTTCAGTAAATATGCTTAATATGGTTTATGATAAAACATAATAAAATGAAAATTTTGCTGTGGTCCTCTAAGATGGTGAGATGATAACTTAGTGTTATTATACCAGTTATTATATGGCATATGAAAAATATAGCAACTGTACTGTAAGCAAATATAGAGAAAAGTGCTTAAAATGGTTTGTTACCTCAGCAACTTTGCTGAAAATGCCTTCAAGTATCAGCATGTAACTAGCCAATAATGTTGGAGTAACTTTAAGGTTTGTTTTATTGGACAACTTTGCCAGCAGTGAATCAAATGGGTGTTCATCAACACATGCTGTACAGAGTTTGCTCACCAAAATATATATAAAAGAACAAAATAGGGCTTGACCATTATGAGCTGTCTGAATGTACTCAATAAATGTTGGTGCTATAATTGCTATATTAATCTTTCTAAGATGTATTTTATTTTTAGTTTATCTCCAATTCATATAGAAATAATCTGATCATGTCAAAATTGCATGTTTAGGCAATAACAAACAAGCAAAACACAAAATAAAAACAGGGACTTATCATGTATTCAAAATTAAGCACAACAGAGTCTATTTTACATGGATAAGAAGAAGATAAATGACTTAGACTTTTTAATTAGGATGAGTGACATACATACTAGCACATCTAGGCTACCCTACCCTGTATATATATTTGACATTATTATGTATTGTTGGTTAGGGTTAGGGTTAGGGTTAGGGTTAGGGTTAGTGCTGGTGATGGTGTTGTTTTTGCCATGTGGTGACATGAACAGACATTATGTGTGGACAGAAGATTTCCTGCTTTGTTTTTTCACACCCAGTCCTCTGTTGTACAATTGGACACAGCACTTGTGTGTCACCAGGTCTTTATATATAGAATCAATATATAAGTTTAAAAAGCATGCGCATATGTAGAAATAGCTTATTCATGGAGGATGAGAGTAAACTCAACATTCATTTGTGGACAAAATATAATCTTACTATTGATTCGTTATAGATTTGGTAATTCTCTGAACAGGCATGTGGGCGCTGTGCTTGTAATCCCAAGTGGATATAATGTGACAATGCACCAGTGACATGAATAAGTGTTGTAGTGCCTTTCTACAGTGGCTGAGAAGATCCATCGTGAAGAGAAAAACACGCTGCAAATATGCAAAGCAAATTCATCAAAATTACATCACGATTACTACATATCTGAAACGTGCTGCAATGTTGGAAGTTGCTGCTTATAATTCGTCCAGAAACACATCATAGTGTTGTGGTCCACTTCTGTTGTGTCGTGACTGGATTTACAGTGTTTATGAATTTGCAGCGCATTTGCGAAATGTTGTGTACACGTTGTCATTTTGTTGAATTCGCTTCAGGGAGTTCTTCTTTTGCAGTGTGACGGGTCTTCTTGGCCACCGTACCTCAGCCCTGCACATGTAGCTAATCAGAGTGAAGTGCAAGCTATTCCCTTATCCAGACAAAACTAATCTACTTTCATTATATTTTTAATAAACAAAGCAGTGACAGGTGGTGGCAGTCTGGAGGCGGAGCTTGTTATAAAGTTGGGTTTCTGTATTCACACATGTGCATTGGCAATGCAAAGCGAAAAAAAAACAAAAAAAAAACAAATAGAACATAAACAAACCCCAGAACCTCCCTAGAGTAATGTGCAACAGAGAAAACTTATGAGGGTCCTCTTGTACAATTAGACACAACAAGTATGCATGTTTTCCCAAGTGATAATGTGCTTGATTGTTTCTTTGTCATACGCTGGCTGTGCTGATACAGTAATTGAGAATAGCTGTGAAACCCAGGCGGTTTGTGGTGACTGAGGGGTGAGGGAGGATGGCACCTTTATGAACATCGCCACATGTCAAAATAAAAGCTGATATGGTCATGAGAATGGTCATCAAAATAAAAGCTGATATGGTTATGATATGGTCATGACTATGTTCTATATGTTGTATAGCTACCGTAGTGAATATGCTGTAACATTTGTTAAAGCATGCACAAAGAAAGCAATCTGATCTCCTCTCTCCCCAGACTGCGATGGTGAATGGGACCTTGCCTGTTGGCCGTCGGCTAGCGCTGGACAGCTGGTCATAATTCCCTGCCCGAATTATTTCAGTCACGTCACTGACCAAAAAGGTAAAGTCAACCACAAACGCAATAACGCAGGACCGTGCTGTACGTCCTGTGTTTAAAGGTCTCGTGGAGACCTGGTGAAAGTGAGGGGGAGAGAAAGTGTGAGATAGAGAGCCTGGCACATTGGGAGTCTCTACAGTGCATTTGGTGGCACCTTGGACATATGCTGGTAATGTGTTTATCTCTGGATAAACCCTGAGGGCATTTTTCTCCTGATTTTTCTCAAGGTCTGCAACATCTCATGTGCTTGGATAAATAGCGTGGATGTCTAGAGCTTGTTTGTGACCGTGTGTGGGTTACACGTATGAGATACAGTGGGGTAGGCTGTGTTCATCAGGGTTAGCACATAGCAGGCCCAAACCTGCCTGTGGATATTGGGTCATAAAACATGCTTTATGTATACCTTTGTCCTATTTGATAAGATTTGTCTGCCATTGATAAGATGCTGGTGAATATGTTGTTGGAAGGTATGTGTGTCGGACGGTAGAAAGGCAAAGAAGGATGGGTATGTTTCCCGAGGCTGTGGAATTACTTCACCTTTTTAGGAGAGGTGATGAGAGGTAGTCAATGTGGTTTCATACTAGAACTACGCAGTATGCAGTTATGAAGTGTCTGGTGTTTTTGGGAGGAAACGTCTGAGACTCCTGAAACCCCTCCCTCTCAACCTCCGGAAACCCCTCACTCTTAACCTCCTGAAACCCCTCCCTCTCAACCTCCTGAAACCCCTCCCTCTCAACCTCCGGAAACACCTCCCTCTCAACCTCCTGAAACCCCTCCCTCTCAACCTCCGGAAACCCCTCCCTCTCAACCTCCTGAAACCCCTCCCTCTCAACCTCCTGAAACCCCTCCCTCTCAACCTCCGGAAACACCTCCCTCTCAACCTCCTGAAACCCCTCCCTCTCAACCTCCGGAAACCCCTCCCTCTCAATCTCCTGAAACCCCTCCCTCTCAACCTCCTAAAACCCCTCCCTCTCAACCTCCGGAAACCCCTCCCTCTCAACCTCCTGAAACCCCTCCCTCTCAACCTCCTGAAACCCCTCCCTCTCAACCTCCTGAAACCCCTCCCTCTCAACCTCCTGATAATGTCCAGGAATTCTGGACATATAACAGACAACCTGCCCAAAGTCTGTTATATGTTAATGAATATGCCAAGAGGAGTCTGGCATATTTTAGATTTAGAATTCATGTGATATAACTAGTGAACAGTAGTGGATTTTAGTTCAAAATAATACAGACACCCTTTAACCATGTCACCAACAAGTATTCACAAGTTTGTTTGAAATATAGATGGAAATACATAAGACTTTTCACTTATGACCCTTTTCTCATGTAGTTGCAGCTTGTAAATTAAAATTACACCATGAATTAATCATCTATTGAACAGCCAGTTAGGTGTTGTAATACGATTTGCATGAATTTGCATTAATTTCATTAAACGTCATTTGCATGTTGCAAATATTATGGATGTGTTGTTGGTTTTGTAATCTGATGGTGTGTCTATTTGAAATTACAGTTCGTTTGATTCTGCAGTAAGAGACAGGCAATGATAAAGAGAATTCCAGAAAGTTCTGGGTGCGATTTGGTCAGCAGCAGAGTGGCAGAGTGAGTTATTAGAGTGTATAGTGAGTTATTAGAGTGCACACAAACCTTTATGGCAAATAAACTTCCTTTAAAAATTCAGGTCAGTCAAAAGCTAAAACTAAACTGTCTGTTTAATTCTCATAAGAGGGAAATTATTTTCATATGAAGCAGCATGGAATGTTTTAAGGCCAAAAGCCAGTCAGATGTTTATGGAAAATAACTGGATCCATACAATGCTTAATCAATGTCCTATGAATCACATGCCTTTTTTACTCTGTTATTATCTTTTAATTATTAGTATGACAGTTTCATGTGAGTGTGGTGCTCTTTTGTCATTTGGTCCTCTGACAGAATTACAGCTTTGATATACAACCAGTGTGATAGCCCTATGAACCCTGTTTAGATAGATCTAATGGCTTCCAGGTCATAGTTTCAACTTGATGAAAGAGACCAACTTTGCCTATAAAAAATAAACCTTGAGCCCTTGAGAGAGTTTTTTTTCGTTGCACATTCAAAACATAGATCGAGGGATTTAGGTTTGTCAGGGTGAAGTGTTGAAGATTTATCTCGCCTGCCTGTCCGTGGGATTCACCGTTGAGCGAGCCTCTGGAGACATCTGGTGATACGCACGAGCGTGGGGGTGGGATGACCTGGCAACCACATTCGACCCCATGGGCTTGGATGGGAAAAGCAGATTACAGACCGAAGGATCCACAGAGGACGGAGACATTAAACCTTCATGGGCACGACAGTGTCAGCATCGTAACAGGAGCAAAGGGAATCGGAAGATTAGCGTCGCTACGTGTGGAAGTGCAGGAGAATTTACGACAAGCGGGCTGATGGTACAATTTTTCCTGCTCTCCCCTTTGACCGGGGAGGAATGTCTTTCCCAGAATTCTGCGTGCTGTTGTTGAAACCCTGGCACAGCACTTAACATATTATCTACTAATACTTTCTTGACATACGAGCTTTTATCATTAATTTACAATGTCTGCTGCAAAAAAGTTCAGACAAGTCGGAGGGTGGAAAGTATGTTTGAAAACGTGTCTGGCTTCGTCATGCTCAGACAAACGGCTCTCTGTGGTTTATGGTTTCCTATATGATCGTGGTGGCCCCGATATGGCAGACGTGTGGCCCAGATATCAGTGACTGCAAAGGCCTTTGTTTCGTTCGAAATGAGAGCTTATGTCACGCCTCACTGGAGCTGGGAGGAAACGTGGAGTGTTATGAAACGTGGAGCCACGTGGCCCTGGGAACATCTCATAAATCGAGCACGGGTGGGGCCTCCGTTGTCTCCCCGCCGTCTCCCTGCCGTCTCCCTACGGAGCTCGACTTGTTCCTCAGGAGCTTTGGAGTAGACGCAGGCGATCTTTCCCTGCTCATCACTCAGATAGTAGAAATGGGTCACTTTTCCCTCCATGAGCCCGGCAACCCGATCAGGTCACGTGAAAAAGGCGTCCGCTTTGGGAGCTGAACATGTTTTTTTTATGCTTGTTTACATATTTCACGCCAGAGCAACTCCAGGTTGTCCTAACAGCTGCATGTCCAGGTTCATGCACCTTCATCTACACCGACGAGGAGCTGTTTATTTCTTTAGTTGCTTGTTTATTTGTTTCTTGTGTTGTCAGCGGGTTCTGAACTGTTGTGACCTAGATTAGGTCCCCTGCTCATAAATTGCACTTTTGGACCTATTATAGTTGAATACGAAGCAGGAAACAGATCTCCCACACGTTGATTCAGTTCCACCCATGGACATGGTGACGTTGCTCAGGATCAGACTGTTATGGCAGCGTGCAGTAACCATGCCACCCTTCAGGACATCTGGACATCTGGACCAAGCCCCAGATATTTAAAATGTTTGGCTCCACCAGAGAGGTGGGCAGAAGATGGCAGAAAGCCAATCTCCTCAACGCTCACTACAGAGCTATTCGCTAAGCAAATTAACCACCTCCAACAGATGACAAGAAAAATGTGTAAAGTTATGATAACCAATTTAAATCCACTCAAACCTTATGTGCTACAAAGATGTTGTATGCTTAAATATTCAAGCATCTTTCTCATATAGATTATTGCCAAGTTTTCAGTACTGTTTTTCTATATGTAGACTCTATATATGCTTTTCTATATGTCACTGGAATCTTCTGGAACTGTGAATCATGGATTAAATATGTGTATATGTTTTCACTGAAGCTCCTCACCTGCTCATTAGTTACTGCATGCTTCTCAGGAGTACAGAAAGCTCTACAAATTAGAGCCGTATTTTCTGACGTGGAGATGGCAATAATTTATTCATGGATCCTCTCTGTAATTGTATCAGATAAAGAGGGGTTATGAAGTAGTCAGCCCCCCGGGGAAACTGCTGTGTATAAAACTAGTAGTTGCTAAGCAGCTCCACAACTGAAGTAACACTTTAAAACAACATATCGGCCTTTAATTGGATGTAAAAGAGTCTTCACATCACCCCTGTGTTGATGTTATCTTTGCTCTAATAGGTGATGTTCACAAAACCTAATTCAAGACAATTTCTGATAAATTGGATGATGAAGGAAGCGCATACGTATTTAAGTGGAGTATGGGGTGTATGGGGGTAGGATTGGCAAGGGTTGAGCGCTTTGAACCTGTGGAAGAAAAACAGCTATTAAAGCACAAAGATGTCAAGGATGACGGGTCCCAGGACGACGGGTCCTAGGGCGACGGGTCCCAAGGCGACGGGTCCCAGGGTGACGGCCCTTTCCTGGATCTCGCTGAACGTGGCCTAATGAACATTGCTTCCTGTATGATTCCCCAGCGGGCAGAAACATGATGGGCCAAACTCAGTGTTTTGAGGGAGGGATGATGATGATGATGATGATGATCAAGAATGAGGTTAGAGCACTGGAAGGGGGGGGGGGGGGTCTCCTCTACTTAACAAAGCAAGATTACCCAGGAGATGATGAGTCCCTCATTTTCTCAACTTCCCCACAGATGGATATAAATCAGGCTCAATTCAATCAACCACTCGTTCCTCCATCTCTTACACTCTCTCTCTCTTTCTCTCTCTTTCTGTTTATTTCTTTTTTTAATCTGACCCAGTTACTCTTGGGAAATAGCATGAGACCCAGGAACATTTAGCAGGATCTAAATCCAAAGCTGTCCATTTTCCCTGTGCGAAACCCCCGCCAGGAGGACACAACTCACTCTGGTTTGGAAAGGGGAAGGTGATCGCTGATGCTTTGTTTATAGCTCTAAAATGGTGTGTGGGGGGGGGGGGGGGGGGGGGGGGTGTGGGTTGGCGGAAAATGTGGAAAGATGAGAAAGTGTTCCGGGCCTCTCAACGGCGACGGAGACAATTGTTCAGAGCTGAGGGAAATTTACTTGCTGCTTTATTCTAAGATATTTTAAAGTGCAATTATTTCAAATTGATCAAAGGCGCTTTTTCTCAACTGTGACTGTGGAGAGGGGTCTGGGGTCCTTTGATTGCTGAGGTAATCATTTGCTTGCCAGCAGACCCTGATTCATGCTGCCTTTGTGCCTTTGGCTTGGTGGAGAGCCGTACTAGATGGTTGACACGTTCACGCGGCTGACTGAGGAGAAGCATTATATCTGTTGTTTAATTTAAGTGTTCCTACTGAAGCTTGGGGAGCTCGAGCATGTGAATTACAAGTATAATTCAGCTGGGTGTTTTTGTGGTGTTTTACAACTTTGAAGAAGGCCATAAGCTATTCAGAGCCTTTTCTCTGTAGGTAACATATCAAAGGCCTGTACCCAGGATGGCTGGACAGAAATAGACCCCAGCGTTGTGGCACAGAACTGTGGCTATAGCCTCAACTTCACGGAGGGTGAAGACATGGTATGTACGACTGCACAAGCTTTCACCTGCTTTTTGGGAAAAAGGGCTGAAATCACTTAAATTGTTCCCAGCTAATAAGGGATCACAGTTATCATAACTTACCAGAACGTGGTGCACTGGAATTCATATTTCCAGACACCTGCCTGTTAGCAATTGCTCAGTACAAACAATAAACAGACAGGATAATTAACACACATGTACTGTATATTATACATATATTGTACACAGACTAAGTGACAGAATGTAGGTTGCTGGGAACTGTGGTTGCCAGTTTATACCAGAATTCATCCTGGTAACCATGAGTGTGCCATTGGTTCAGGGCCAGTTCCTGGGATCAGTGCGGATCGGATACACCATCGGCCACACCGTGTCTCTGATGTCTCTTATCATCGCCATCTTCATTTTGTGTTTTTTCAGGTAAGGGGAACCCCCCCCACCAGTTCTGATTATGGCGTTTATTAAGGAAGTAACACCGAGAGTGGCTAAAACCTTTTACTGTTATGGCCATGCGTTTACATTACTGCGATGCCACTGTGAGTTTACAGGACAGGTTATACATCACAATAAACGCCGCAGTGAGAGACCCAGACTGAGTCACGCTGTTAAAATCAGCACTAATGCCCCGACCCTAGTGGAGAACTTCCAGTAAAAGAATTAAGCTGAATGTAATGTCTCACAGCTTGTGTCTCAGTGGACAGGACGTTAGAGAGGCTGAGACTGACACGGCACAATAACACACCTCGGTTTGCTAGTCATGTCTTGCGAAGCTTCCTGTTGTGGCTTTTAAAGCATCACGCACTCAATTAAACATGAAGACAGGCCCCCGACTAGCACGGCGTCATCTCGTAACAGGAAACAAACATGCACCAGACGCTCCCCGACCTGGACGGGCTCTGGAGCGGTTATGTAACCAAACGAATACGTGTCGCAGAAATCAAAGTTACCACGCGTATGGTTAACCTTTCGTTTGCCTGTTCGGGAAAACCCATAAATGTCTGACGTCCTGGCGTCTCTGTGCAGGAAACTCCACTGTACGAGGAACTACATCCACATCCACCTGTTCCTGGCCTTCACCCTGAAGGCCATCTCGGTCATCATGAAGGACGTGGTTCTGTACGGGGTGGCGGAGTCGGATGAGTGCGACCCAGGTTCCGTAAGTTCCTTTTCAACATCCGAAACGTGTTTAATGGCTTTGCTCGTCTTTGTAGTGACTGGCTTATAATGACCTTGTTGAGCGGTTTTAGACCTGACGGACAGGGAATCAGTTTTCACTCACAGTTTGTATTTTAAAGCCCTTTTGTTTACATGGGCTTTACTGTACTCAAACAGACATGCCCTCAGGAATACCCAGAGAGCTTGACGCACATTCATTCTCTATCATGACTCGAAACATACAGCCCATTACCGTAACACCATAAACAAAGCATGCTAATGTCTCTGAGACCCCGATCTTCTGCATCTTCATTTTCCATGGGCGATGCAGTAAGGAGTAACACCATGTCTTCATCTTCATGTTTGTCTGCCTTGCTTTGTATCCTGCCTGTGGACCCATTCGTGAAGGTTAACGGTGCAGGAGGAGATCAACCACAGCTTTTACAGACAGATCACTAGCGTGATCGTCCCGCTGTGACGCATTCTGGGTGATGCTGAATCATTGCCTGGAGGTGTTTGTGTCTGAGGCTGTGATGCTTCCTATCACAGACTCCTCCATGCTGTGTTTAATAGACTGCTTCTGATACACGCTGCCTCGCCCTGGAAGCTGGCTGACTGCTGAGTGCATGTTTGCATGTTGCTTAGGTTCACTCCTGCAGAGAAAATACAGTACTGAAGTGCTCCTGCTGAAATACTGAAGCTCTACTGCTGAAATACTGAAGCATTACTGCTGAAATACTGAAGCGTTACTGCTAAAATACTGAAGCTCTACTGCTGAAAAACTGAAGCATTACTGCTGAAATACTGAAGCTCTACTGCTGAAAAACTGAAACATAGCTGTTGAAACACTGAAACACTACTGCTAAAATACTGAAACACTGCTGCTGCCAAAATACTAAAGTACTACTTCGCCTTAAAACTACCACCTACTCCCAAATAAGGATTCTTAATCTGTATTTAAATGCAAAATTGATATTGTACTATTTAAACACAGATATGGCTTACTGCACAGATATGTATAGCTCCTTTTCTGTGGTCTGAATAGGTGTGTTTACTTTGTAATCTTCTGTAGTCATTTTTAAACTCCACTGATAACTACTGAAACTTACTTTGATAACTGAATTTAGTTTTATAGGATGTAAGTGTGGGACAATACCTATGACAATTGCTCTTGCCACCAAGTGCTTAAATAATGCGTTTGTATCTTTACAACATCTGTGTTACAGCAGTTTTTTAAACTAAGTAGTAAAGCATAAACCCCACTGCTCTTAAGAAACAGAGACTGCGTGACTGGCTCTTCAGGAAAGGCATCGGGGAGCAATGCTTTGTCTGTGTGTGTGTGTGTAATGTGTTTACGTTTCTCGAGAGGGGTTTTATTTCATTCGAGACCTGTAGCGAAGTCTTTTAGAGCTTCCCCTCATGATTTCACGGCCCTATTTCTTATCTGGAATCAATGTGGGAGGCAGTTACAGCTTTACTTTTGCCCCAGAGTTCTCTGCTGAGCCCCGTAGAATATGAGAAACCAGTCTGACAGCACGAAAGGGAGCGTCAGGCCTGTGGCAGAGGTGACACTCAGCAGTTCATCATTTCCCCTTCAAAGTAACAACAAAGTTCATGGGGAAATATATTGTATATACCCGTTTCATAAAACTGAAAAACCTTTAGATATTCTTTGATACTATAGGCCACGTTTTTATCTGATTGTGTTACCAGTGAAAGCTGCCTGTTGGTACGGACACAGGGACTAGCTGCCGGGTATGTGCCTGCCCCTTCTGGTTGATATTTTAGAGGGTTCTTTAATGGAGGGAGCAAAATCTGACCATTGAAGTTTCTGATTTTCACCACAGGAGACGGCCAACAGCAGGTTGGCCCCTCTCGGCTTCCTGAAGAAAGGGCTACGAAATTATTTAACCTCACTGTCTAATTACAAGTGACGAAGGCGTGGCTTATATAACTGATCAGTTTACATTACTGCCACCAATGATTTTCCACTAGTTATTAAACACAAGGGGTCATATATTTATAAACCTGACTGCCCTGAGCAACAGCTGGCTTCATGATGGTCCTGTAAATACCGGAGAACCTGAAGCTGGTCAAATCAGATTGATGATGTTTAAAAATGCAGGTGAAATTTCAAGGATTTTTCCCCACACGACCATATGATTCTCAAAGTTGTAAGAGGAACTTTTATTATGTGATATGAAGTGAAGTTATGGCACAAGAGATTTGATGAAGCCTTTATATCTTGTGTAAGAAGACTTTTATGATGCCTTTTGTCCCCATATGTTTCTAATTCATCTTACTTCATCTTAATTCATCTTTATAGTAATCATTTCAAGCTAAATACCTTTCCCTCCAGTGGACCTGTTGTTCACCTAACCCCAGACGACCTGTCCCTTAGGTAAACTCTGACGACTGAAGCTTCACCATAGCTGTTCCTCCCCTGAAGCAAACAGCGCTACATCACATGCCCGAGCTGTCTCGCATTAACTCGGCTTTACTTTCTGAATGGCACTTGATCAAATGTTCCTTGATCTGGACGCGCTGCAGGGCATTGGACTTGTTTGTCCAAGCCTTCTGAGGCTTTGGATAGGCTGCTAATGGTGTCCCTCTCCGGGTGTGGAGAGAGCCTGTGTTTACGCTGGGTTACGCAGCAGAACGCACCAAAGGCCTACTGCGGTCAAGCCGCCTCGCGTACCGCGAATCGATCATGTGAAGAGCTTATAGTCGACAGGAGTTTAAGAACAGAAAGTCTTTTTGGTCACTCTAAGGGTTAATGTTTTGGAGGCCTATGTGTGTGTGTGTGTTATATGAAGTGGTTTTACGAGCATGTTAGTCTACTTTATAAACGAGCATGCTAAGTCTACTTAGCGCAGCGTCAGCTGGACACAGCTGCTGGACTGAAGAATGGGTCAGCTCCATCACGTCACGTCCAGGTGCCCCAGTGTCCCCCCTCTGAGCCACTCGAGCTCTCGTCAACACACCAGGCAAGATTAAAGAGCTCCATAAATGCCTCATGGAGAACCTCGGTTTTACTGGGGTCATTCATAACCCCTACGAAAACCCAAGTATTGATCAGCGTTGATCAATACGTGTCCTTGAAACGAAAGAGTGATAAAGAATGACGCGAATGGACAATGGACTTGATCCTTTATGACTCCATTATATGAACTATGATCCTTGCTAAACATGGCGGTGATAGATGTGAATCTTTGTGAGGTTTCATCTAAACATCAAAAATACAAAACCATAAAAGCCATAACTTTAATTCACCTAATGTCGAGTTAAAAAAAGAAGTGTAATATTTGACAGAATAACAACACATCCAAACAGGAAGCAGTAGTAGTTGTTGCTTAAAGTTTGCTTAGTTTACTTTCCCCATTAGACGGTTGCCTATGCTAGCAAATGCTAATAACTTTCTCTGTGTATAAACATGTAGCTAACACACGATGCCCCGGTCTTGTCTGTGTACACAAGTGTGTGTGTTCAGTTTACTGAGAGACCTGTTTATTACAGGTGGGGTGCAAAGCCGCGATGGTTTTTTTCCAGTACGGAGTCATGGCCAGCTTCTTTTGGCTACTGGTGGAAGGCCTCTTCCTCCACGCCCTCCTCGCAATCTCCTTCTTCTCACACAGGAAGTACTTCTGGTGGTACATTCTGATTGGCTGGGGTGAGTATGCTTATGGATCAACAGTAAATGTCTGATTTATGGTTGCTGTGGTTTCCATGACATTAGCGACATTTTAACGACCAGGGAGAGCAGCCACAATCGCTCCGTGTTTTGATAAGTTCAGGAAATGTGCACATGAAGAATTTTCATTCTTTAAATATAGCATTCCCAGGTTTTCCCACTCTTACATCAGATGCCATCGTGGACGTTTAGTGAAATTAAGCTGTTTGATGCTGTTAAGAAAAAATAGCTCGTCTAATTAGTCTGTGACTATGAATCTGATTTTGACAGTTGGCTAATCTGTATTATACCCGACATCCTACTGAACAGCAATGAGAGGCGTTAGTCACTCACTTACAGTTACAGTAATGACAGAAGAAGAAGTTAATCGATCAAAGACTCTTTTGGTCCAGCATTGATTTAAGGCCGCAATTAACCTTGTGCTACTGAGCTGTTAAGTGAAATGAAAATAAAGAGGCTAAACATTAGCTGGCCACTGCCCACACTATGTGTGTGTGTGTGTGTGTGTGTGTGTGTGCGTGTGCGTGTGCGTGCGCGTCCGTGTGTGTGTGTGTGTGCGTGCGCATGCGTGCGTGCGTGTGTGTGTGTGTGTGTGTGTGTGTGTGTGTGTGTGTGTGTGTGTGTGTGTGTGTGTGTGTGCGTGCGTGTTTTTTTTCCTGAAACGTCTACAGGAGTTCCAGCAGTCTTCATTACTGCATGGAGCATCTCAAAAGCTTACGTAAACAACGTTGGGTAAGTTACTGCTGTTCTAATGCTTTTTTTTTTCTTTTTAATATTACCCTGTTGTTTTTTTTAAACTGGTATTTTTACATCAGCTTTTTTGCATACAAATATTTACTCCTGAAAACACGCTGCACATGCCCTGGTCTGAGAAGACAGTATATGAACATGTGCGTTTCAGCACTTTGGTGTAAACAGAACAAACAGAGAATCCTCCACCTTCATTGGATGCTGTTTCTTGCGGCCAGAGGTCTGTTAAAAGGGACAGGAGACACATTACCCATGATCCTTTAGCTCAGCGTTGAAGCACATTGAACGATGGAGTTCCCTGTTAACTACAATCCAATAAAGAATCCAATAGTCAGAAATAGAAAGGTCAGAAAGGTCAGAAAATCATTAGATTTTTACAATAGAGATTTCAGCTAGTGAATATTTTTTTGAGCCAGAGTGGATTTTGTAATTACATGGGAATTATTATTATTGCTTATTGATGATCATTGCAAGGGTTAATCTGCAGGATAGACATTTGTGCCAGATAGACAATGCCAGCAAGCCTTTCAAAAACAAGACAGACATATACACGTGTCACAGAAGTGAGGTTTACTGTCCTGGTGTGGCACACATGGAGTTCTGATCAGCTCAGTTTCAGTGCGTGAGTCATTTGGACTGGATCTGTGTGCGAGTCATTTGGACTGGATCTGACCTGAGCATTTCCAGTGTTTTAATTAAACTGATTGTACCCAACAGTTTCTCTAATTCAGACTTCAGATAGATTAAGGTGACTTGAGTCTCTTCCACCTGCATGGACTATAGCAACCGACTGGATCTCTGTTGTTTTGTTTTTTTCTTTTATAGATGCTGGGAAATGATTGATGATCTCTGGTGGATTATAAATACCCCCATTTTGGTAATAATCGTGGTCAGTATGCACAGCGTTGCTGGGTAATTCCACCACCTTGAATGTATTTTCACACTGATTTTAATCCAGGATTATTATGCTGGATTAAAGCTGGGCTTGGATCTGTCTGCTTCCAGATGAACTTCATTCTCTTCATATGTATAATCCGCATCCTACGGCAGAAGATCAACTGTAGGGACATTGGTAGAAGTGAATCTCACCAGTACTCGTGAGTTCCTCTTGAACTTGTCAGTATACTTGGAGGCCAAAATCAAGTTTTATGAACCTGAAAAACTATCTGATGTTTTAATGAAGATTTATTCCTTTTTTAGTGTGTTGGAGCAAATGTAGCTAAGGTAAAAGTGCAATATTCATATATATTCATATTCATAGATATATATATGTGCTTTGCAGGAGATTGGCAAAGTCAACGCTCCTCTTGATTCCTCTGTTTGGAATAAACTACATCGTTTTTGCCTTTATCCCCCACCACATACAGTCTTACATGCGCCTGGTGTTTGACGTTCTCTTGGGTTCTTTTCAGGTATGCAACAGTGAACTTTAACTCTCTCTCACGCTCACGCATGCAGAAACACACACACAGAAACACAAACACAAGACATGCTTTATTTTCCTCTCATGTTTGTTTATCTCTCGCGGATTCTCTAAATGCCATGAGAATACAGCAAATAGCAGCGGTGGTGATAAACACATCCAGTGATTCTGGTCTCTCCTCCTTTCATCTAGACTGACCTTATTTGTTGTTGCACCAAACATGTCTATATGATGACACAATCATGACCTCACAAATCTTTACACCAATGATTTTTCCCCTAGGGTTCAGTAAAATCTATGTACAGAATAAATGTCACCCAGCCATTAGGAATAAATATACTTGTTTCAATTATTGGTAGTTCAAGTAAAAGCTCCCAATGCACTGTAACTCAAAAGTTATCGTGAATTTATGTACAGGATAACGTATGAGTTTATCCAACAGTTTATCTTCCCACCATGATGGTTTTGAGAAATCGACCACTAGGGGGCGTGTCACATTGACAGCGATGTTTTGAGATGTACTTACGTACAAGGGTAATCGATAGCACAGAACTGTATCCACTAAATAACAGTCAACAGTGTGCAGTAGAGATGATGCTAATGGCTTGTTGTGTTTGGGCTCGTGGGCACGTGTTTTTCACGGTGTTGTTTATCCACCTCTGACTGTTGTCTTCCTCCCTTAGGGCTTCTGTGTTGCTGTCCTATATTGTTTCCTGAACGGAGAGGTAATACAAACAGCATTTTTTATACTTATCTTAGCTTTAATGAACTGGTGACACAGTCAAGATCATGTGACCAAGCACATGAGTTAGAAGAGTGTATTCCTTTGCCAAGTGAGTGGTGGAAAATGTCAGCTGTTTGATTCATTGTGCATTTGTCTGGATACACAATACTGTGTACCGTAAGATATGTTTGCAGGTATTTTATAGATATTTGGATGACATTTGAAATTGTTTTGTTCCAAATCCCTAACTCCCAGTGCTTTTTGAAACCGTTAACTTGAAGCTAGCTGCTGTAAACTGATAAAACATGAAAGTGAATAAAGGAAATATGAGCTTAACTCTCTACAAAGTGAATTATTTGTGTAGGAGTGTTCTGATTCACTCCTCTCATCTCAACGCTCTCGCTTTGCATGACATTCATCTCTCTCTCTCTCTCTCTCACACACACACACACACACTCCCCCTTCTCTCTCTCTCTCTCTCTCTCTCTCTCTCTCTCTCTCACACACACACACACACACACACATACACTCCCTGCCTCTCTTTCTCTATCTCTCTCTCACACACACACACACGCACAACCCCCTCTCTCTCCCTCCCCCACTCTCTCTCCCTCCCCCCCCTCTCTCTCTCTCTCTCTCACACACACACACACACACACACACACACACACACACACACACACACACACACACACACACTCCCCCTCTCCGTAACTGTCCCTGTCTTCTTCACCTTCACCTTCACCTTCACACAGGTGCAGTCCGAGATCAAGCGTAAATGGCGCCGGTGGAACATGCAGAGGTTCCTGGACACTGACACCAGGTACCAGCAGCCATCTTTGGTGAGCAACGGCAACGCCACCCAGATCACCATGCTGACCAAGTGCAGCCCCGGCACCCACCGACCTTCAGGCTGCCCCGACAACTTCTCCACCATCTGAGCCCATCTGACAAAGCCCCTGAGTCCACGTCTCTCCCCAACGGTCCCAGGACACTCAGGCCAGAAGCTCGAAACCACTCACCGCTGCCCGAAAAGCTCTACTTCCCACCAGGGGCATGATGTCTCATGACTGGGTTTCCATTTGCTGGTGTAAAATAAGCAACGTGGCCTACGGTGCGTCCGCACGTTGACGTTTGTGGTCGTTCTCATCGTGGTTGTGGAGGTTGTCGGTGGAGGAGCTGTTTGGAGGGGGGAAGGGGGCGATTTAGGAAAGGAAGCACCATCCCCTCCCTTGGCACGGAGGGAACCTCATCATGGCAAGCTTCCTCGACCACTGAATGTTTTGAACCACTCCGCTGATCCGCGTGTGCAAGGCCAGGGTCTGGTGTGCCAGGGGAAAGTCGGATTTCTGATGTCTCTCTAGTGAAAAGGCTGCAGACAAGCCCTTCTGTGGAAGTGGGAGTCTCCCCCAGTCCTCCCAGCGCAGACAGACACTGGGCTGACATTTCACGCCATCGCCTCCCGCTCCTCGGTCTCATTAAGCTGCTCGTGTTGCCATAAGGCTGCATGTCTCCTGCACCTCAGGTATGTGCACTGGGCCCGTCACGGAAGACCCTCCTGTGGCGTCCGGGTTCCAACGGCACAACCTTTGCCATTTGTTCTGTGTTTTGGTTTTTGTTTACTTCTTTTCTTTGTTTAGTCATTAGTCATCGTCCCCCCCCCCCCATGTTTCTCGTTAAGGTTCATCGGTTCTGTGTGTTTACTCCCCTTGTTTCTGTGTCTACGTTTTTGGTTGTTGTTGCAGGTCTGTCTTATTTTGGGCTTATCTTGTTTACATGTGCTGTTCTGTTCGCTTGGATCTCTGTGCTTTGCGTTCTGCGGTCCAATGGCTCCAGCGGAAAGTGGAGCTCCAGGTAGCACCACTTTACACAGCTGTTTTAAACAGGATACTTTGGGCTTGGGGGAGTGCTGCGTTGTCAGGATCGTCTGGATTGCCTGAATTCCTGTGGCCACCCTGTTCAAAAAGCACGGGGCAGGCCCGTACCACGTCATTCTGACTCGCTCGCTTTAAGTCCATGTGCCAGCCAGATCTTGGTCCGCCCTCCTTGTCTAGGGGTGGGGCCTGCCTCACTCCATGTGGGGGCCCTGAGGAAGCACACTGGGGCCCTTTTCTCCATGTGTGTCTCTGCCCCAAACCTGAGGCCTGTTCCTGGTGTGGAAGACGCTAACCAGCTTCTTGTTCCCAGCGTCTGTCTTCTGTCTCCTGCTCTGCAGAGGAGACACCTGTGGCAACGCCCCACAGCACACCTGTGGCCATTTCATTGGCTTCACCGTTGTCCTTTCTGTCCCCCCTTCCTGGTTTTGTCTTGAACCCTGCGTCCACGTCCATCCCTGTCCCCATGATTGATCCCCTCTCGGTCTCCGTGTCTCGTTCTGAGTGCGTCCTGACTGTCTATGTCTGTTGCCACATCTGTTGTCCCCTTCGGTTCCTCCCCTCGTCTTCTGTCCTTCAATGTTGTCTTCAGTCTCTAGTACATCCTGTCCAGTCTCTGGTCCATTTTGTTCCATGTCCTGTCCTGTCCTGTCATTGTGTTGATCTTCTTTTTAGTTTCTTGTTGAATTTGTTTTGCACTTCGGGACCCGTGACATCTCCTGCACGGTTCTCTGATGTCATGTTTCCATGGCGATACCTTCGGCAGCTGTTTTTTTTTTTCTTTAGTTCCATTTTCATTTGTGGTCATGTGCGTTTTTCAGTCGGTAGTGTTGGTCCGTTTATCTCGTTAGCGATAATTAGGCTGTGTATTTATGCCCCTTGTTCCTATGTCGGTTCTTGTAGTACGTCTGTCCTCCTCCTTCGACCGTCTGCGTCCACTGTTCGGTTTGCTTGGTCTCCGTGCTTCGTTTTCTGTTAGATTTCGGTTTTGGTTTGTTTCCTCCCGTGCGTATTTACGACTTTATCCTCCTCACTTTATTAAAACACGTTTTACTTGCACACGCATCCCACCGACTCCCCGTGTGAGTCGTTTATTATTCCACTTGTTAATACTGGTAGACAACTGAATGTGACCAACATGACCTATGACCTCTGTCTTGACATTTCTGTCTCCTGCCTGTGATGCTCCCTTGTTTGTGGTAATGTGGACAGTAGCCTCTTACCAAAGGTTATAATGAATGTTTCAGTCTTTAAGTGAAATAACAGCATACGAATCATTCCGTGCATTTTTATGGCTTTTTAAATCTGTGATTTATGATTCTATGTCATTTTATAGTGGTTTATAAAGTTTGACCTGTGCTGAGTGTAAAAGTTTTTTTTTATTAGAGTGGACAAAACAGAATTACAAATACTAATTTGGGACCAGCAGGTGACAAAATAAAAAAAGAAATAAATAAAACCTGCACCTGCATTGGTAGAATTCTACATGTCTATATGTTTACATGCACAATCCTGTACAGAAGAGCAAACAGAACCAAGTGATGTATTTATGTATGTAAAATATGTGTTATATAGAAAGTAGCCTATTGGTCAATTAAAGTGACTTGCAGATGTTGTGTCATTGTGTTACATATTCAGTTATTTGATTACACATCCTTCCATTTCTTATAAAAGCTTTTTTGAATATTCACAATCCCCAGTTCAACAGATCTACAGCATGAACAAAACCTGCTTATGTTGCATTTCACAAGGTGTATTACCTACTTCCAGAAATCTTTCATTAGAATGTCGGTCCGTATTTTGTGTGTGTGTGCACGGACGTAGTTTTGGGGGGGGAGCCGGTTTTGGTCCCCCCCAGTTTTTACAGTTAAAGCCAAATATTTAAGTAGCGACGAAGTCATGTCCCCCCCCCCCACTTTTTAACGGTTAAAAAAACAATATCCAAATAGCGACAAATCTAGCACTAGGATCATGCAGCTCCGAGCTCCCCCCCCCCCCCGCTCAACAATTTTTGTTCACAGCGCTCAACAATTTTCATTCAAAACCCCCCCCCCCCCCCCCCCGCTCAACAGTTCGCCACCCCAGGTTGTGTCCCCCCCACTTATGAAATCAAAACTACGTCCATGTGTGTGTGTGTGTGTGTGTGACAGAGAGAGAGAGAGAGATGAGAGGACAGATGCAAAATGAGGGAGAGACAAGAGGAAAAGCGAATGACAAATAACACCACGGTGGATTGTACAAAAATGTATCAGCGCCTTAGTTTAGACTTCACCTGACATAGCCGCAGCTGTTATTCCCGTATCCGCTAATCCAGTTTCTCCGTTCCTTCTTGCCCCTAAAACAACGTGGTGTCGGTGTAACACACAGCCACGCGCTCCAGGGCAGTTTTGGCTTCATCTCCGGTTAGACAACAGATCGTGAACAACACGCTGTTTTAATAACCTTTTTATTAAATAGTGAATTGTCCAACAGGAGGCACTGTTGCTGTTTTTAGATATGATATTGCTCAACAGAAGGCCGTGGTCTTTATACAAGATCCAGTTCATTGCTGGTACAGAAAATGCATCATCCAAGTGTCTAATATACCGCGCGCACACGCAACACAACTGGCGCACTTACAACCACGTTCACTGGGCTTTCAAAATGTACCCAAATTACTTCTACCCAAATCTACCCCATTAAATTACTTCTACCCAAATCTACCCCATTTACCCAAATTACTTCTACCCAAATCTACCCCATTTACCCAAATTACTTCTACCCAAATCTACCCCATTTACCCAAATGACCCAAATGATTAATCAGTGACCGTTTCTGATGTGAAAGACCAGGAAGTTCTCGAAGTTTCCATTATTAGGCCTATAACAGGAATCGCAGTACCGCAGTGGGTTTACAATTCCCCAACGTTATAAACACGTGCTACGGTAAATACGCATGCATATAACACAAAACCCCTGTGCTGCATGAATTTAAAACAAATTAATAGCAGTATTACAGTTGCATCATTGGGTAAACGTGACAAATGCATGCAAACAGTTCCACATAGTGAAATAAAAAACAAAACGAGTGTAGTGACAGTAGTCTTAACGATGCATGGCCCGGAGTGTTATATTCATATGCAGTGCTGTGCTGCCACTGAGTGGACGAGGGTGCGCGGTGCGTGTGCACGACCGAACCTGTTCACTCCAACATGGACCCGTTGACCCTGGCAGCCTCGTCCGCGCGCGTTATGACGCCGCAGCCCACCCCGCGTGCAGCCGCCGCAGCGCCCGTTTAAACCTATTAAGCGATATATTGTTCAAAACAAATATTCGGCCCCCGTTTCAAACAACAAATCTCGATGTAAGCAAACTTAATAAGCCACCGGGGCTAAATATCCGCGGATCACCGCATCCCTGTCGCTTTAACGCCCCACACAGAGCAGCCCATATGATTTTGGAGCTCCAATCACCATTTCCCTCCGCTGCAAACCGTTGTGCATGCAAACATGGCGAAAAAGAGCAGCTGTCTAAATAAACGCACGCCGTTTAAATATAAAGAATAGCTCTTTGCATGGAGAGGAACCGCGCAAATCCCAAGGAGGGGACTCGCAACTCCTTCGCGGCGGAGCCCACGGGAACACGATGGTAGCACGTCACTCTTCTCCCGAATATTCGGTGTTGTTCTGGGCTCTTCTGCACATTTGCACGTTCCGTTTAGGCCGCTGCGTTTTGTTTTTGCAGACGTTTGGGTTTCGGGCCTGTGGACCATATCTCGCCTTGCTTGTTAACGTTTATTCACAGCTGTTGGAACTTTTGTTAAGATGTGCTGTGATCTACGCACTGTGTGTGCAAGACGCTGGACATTTAGCCTATACTTGTATGGTTTGGTTTGGCTTTCTTTAAAAATAAAGTATTTTTAAGACTTGGTTTAGAATAAACAGACATGTCATAACGCTTCAGAACCGTAAGAAGACGTTTTTACACTGACCTCAGTGGTGGTTTTATTCAACTTTGCTCAATAGATTTCAGATTGTTCACACTCGTCATGTACATTTAACAGCGGGGACAGCCGTGTTGATTAAAACACACAGGAATAAACATTTGAAGGTCCTGATAGAAGCCTCTTCATGTAACCACAATTACAATAATGTTTTCTTTACAAATCTTAAGTTGGTGATGCTGGTTGAAAGGCAGTTGCCTCTATTACTGTATGTTGAGTTTCACTAAAGTCAACAGGAAGGCTGTTTAACTTCCGCACTTATAATAAACCGCACTTAAATCCGCACTTATAATAAACTTGAATTGAACTGTGGACTACAAAAAGTAACTAGAAAACTATATACAGTTCAGTTCAGTAATACGCGTACATTCATTCATCTGACTATCCACAGTTCTAAGGTTTTTTCCGTTCGTTTTGTGCATGCAACGTGATGAGTGACCACAGTAACCAAAAATCTACTGTAAGGTGGTAGGCAGTGTGACTCGCTGTCAGAGTCAGTGGCGTGTGTATAAACTAGTCTTGTGGTCAGTCACACGGGCAGGGCAACCACGACATCTTTCGTTTGTTGGTCAGGAGAATATCATGCAATGTGAATACAGAGGAGATCTGGTTTATTTATCGGCTGTTCTTGTGTTTAGCCTGTTCAGTATTAAATGTCAATGGAGTGCAAATAGGAAGATACTGGTAAGATGCAAATTGCTCATTAATAAGCATTTATCAAATGCAGAGCATTATTGAAATTACCATGCTTAACAAAATAAGGAGTCATGGAAAGCAATATATATTTGACATTTTTTCATCTTAAATCTTTCAAGCATGTTTTAATTTGACCTGAGTCAAACACATGTCTTGCATGGCTTGTGAACAGCATGCTCTTAAATAATAAGTGTTTAATATAGTTTCTAAGTCAATATAGACAGCATATAAGCCAGCTGTATTATAAAATGGGATATTACCATGTTGCATAATCATTGAACATCCTGTGTTCAATCCACCTCTCTGACGACCGGTCTGCGCCGTGATTTCTAATCCACACTCTCTCCTGCCCCGTTGTAGCTGATAGTGGAGAAGACTGCAGACCGCCCGTCCGACGAGTACTCGCTGGTGGAGGACGTGGCCCTGCACGCCGCCTTCCTGATGGACCGTCTGAACGAACAGCGGCTGCTTCAGCCGGACCTGTGCGACGTGGACATTGTGCTGTTGCACCACCAGGCCTCCTTCCGGGCCCACAAGGGCGTGCTGGCCGCCTGCAGCCCGTTCTTCCACTCGCTGTTCGCCGCCGGGAAGGAGCTGCGGCGCGTGGAGCTGTCTCTGGAGGCCCTGCGACCTCAGGGCCTCCTACAGATCCTCGACTTCATCTACACGTCCAAGCTGCTGGTGAACGGCGGCAACGCGCGTGACGTCCTGCGCGCGGCCACGGTGCTGCAGATGGGCGACGTGGCCTCGTCCTGCCGCGAGCTGATCGCACGCGGGACGTTGCGGGACGCTCAGGGCGAGCACCACGCCCCGGCCCGGGCGTGGAGCAACGGCGGCGGGCCGGGGGGTGTCGGTTCCCGCGTGGAGATCAAGCAAGAGCAGGACGCGGCGGGGACCAAGGGGTTCGGGGGGAAAGACGCGCAGCAGAACCCGTATGTGGCGCATATAGGGGACGGGTCGGCACCGGCGTGTAAGTTGGAGGGGGAGGCGGAGGGAGCGAGAGGGTCGGAAGACCTCGGTACGTTCAACCGGGAGCGGATCATCGTGGAGCTGAACCTGAACAACCAGACGCTCAACATGTCCAAGGGGCCGGAGGGAAACCCGTCTCCGGGAGCCCTTCCCTCCGGCTTCGAGGTGGAGAGGGACAACGGGGAGTCCGAGGAAGAGGAGGATCCCAGTGAGGGTGAAGACGAGGTGCTCGGGGGCTCCAGCGAGGATGAGGCAGTGCCTCGCGACCACAGCTTGCCCGAGTTCCTCCCTCAGAGACCTCGCAGGCACTCGGGGGACACCATGGCGATGGTTACCATGAGAACAGGCGTGAAGGTGAGGCAGGGCGGAGTCAGGAGTGGGTGTGGAGACGAGCAGGAGGGGTTCGGGCCTGAGGTGAGATTGCAGGAGGGGCGGAGCTTCCCATGTTCAACGTGCCCACAGGTCTTCGCCAATGGCTGGGACATGCAAAAACATGCAAACATCGCACACAACCGCATCCAGTCCTGTGATAAGTGTGGCAAGCGCTTTCTTCTGGAGAGTGAGCTGGCACTACATCAGCAGACCGACTGTGAGAGGAACATACAGGTACACACACACCTGCTCAACAGGTACACACACATCTTAGACCTGGACAAGATATTGTTTTATTTGGTCAGAACTTGGGTCAGTTTTTGTTCATTTCAAATTAATATTGCATGTAATTTGTTTGTTATACTGCAAAAACAGTGGTAATATCAAACATGAGAATGTAATTACAATTAAATGTTTTTTTTCTTAAAAGACATAATATATGAAGAGGCAATATGTGCATGCAACATATGGACACTCGTCCCCTTTGATGTTTGTTTGATCTTCAGTGTCTTGCATGTGGCAAAGACTTCAAGAAGCTTTGGTCTCTCCACGAGCACAATAAAATAGTCCATGGCTATGCGGAGAAGAAGTTCACGTGTGAAGTCTGCGAGAAGAAGTTCTTCACCATGGCTCACGTTCGCAAACACATGGTCGGTGAGTTGCAGTAGTGGCCCACGATGTTCGGTTTCTTCATTAAATGCGCATGGGCCCGGTGGCCCAAGCTCACGCCGAACGTCTCCTCATCGTCTCGCTGTGTTTTCAGCCCACACCAAGGAGATGCCTTTCACCTGCGAGACGTGCGGCAAGTCCTTCAAGAGGAGCATGTCACTGAAGGTTCATTTCCTCCAACATTCAGGAGAGAAACCCTTCAGGTGTGAGGTAAACAGAACACACACACACACCCCACATCCCTCCAACAACATCACTACTTGTTCACATTTGACCTCATTCTGGGTGCTTCTGGGTTCTCCCAACCCCTGGAGCCCAGGGAACAATCCCCCCCCCATGAACGTTGGGGGCGGAGCCGACCGATAACTGTGCCCCGTGTCTCCGTTGCCCGTCTTCCAGAACTGCAACGAGCGTTTCCAGTACAAGTACCAGTTGCGTTCGCACATGAGTGTCCACATCGGCCATAAGCAGTTCATGTGTCAGTGGTGCGGCAAGGACTTCAACATGAAGCAGTACTTCGACGAGCACATGAAGACGCACACGGGTAAGATACACATCTCTGGATGCAGCTTCCTGTTCTTGTGTCCGTTAAGTCGGTGAGAACTGGTTGGTTTAATCCCTGCTTTAGCGCTGGGGTCGCTTGGGCCTCGTCTCTGCAAACCCACTGCCTCACTGCGTGGGGTCAAGGGGTCAGTGGGTTTGTTGGGGCAGGTGCCTCCATGGCGTGCGGTAAACGTCTGCGGTTTCTGAGCTGCGGGGCGAGTGGCTGCTTGTTCGTGGTCTCGGCGCGAGCCGTCATAAATCAGCATCACAATTCAGCAGCAGGTCGAGGCGTCCGGCTTCTGACAGTTCAGTGGTTCAGCACTTTAGCGCCCAGCAGTGGGTGTCTTGGAAATGGACAGTGCTCAAGCTGTGTCCCCTCAAGAAACAGTGAAAGTTGTAAAAGACATTTTGTGTCAAAGGATTAGAGATTGGAGGACAAAGGAATATGATGTATATGCATGTATGGGTGTGTCTGTTTGTCCGTCTGTCCATCGATGAAGGCTGATGATGTCGATCAATGTGTCCTAGGGGAGAAACCGTACATATGTGAGATCTGTGGCAAAAGTTTTACCAGCCGGCCCAACATGAAGCGTCACCGACGCACACACACGGGGGAGAAACCGTATCCGTGTGAGACGTGCGGCCAAAGGTTCCGCTTCTCCAACATGCTGAAGGCTCACCGAGAGAAGTGCTTTCAGCTCAGGGACACGCCCATCTCTGAGGCTCCGCCCACCGAGTACAACCCCTCCGCCGTCGCAAGTCAAGCTTCGGCCAATCAGGCGCATCCGTTTTTGGCCGGGATGGAGACGTGTAAGGACACGGGACTGCCCACTCACCCAGCCGGCATGGTGCCATCAAGAGTTCTCCACTCTGCGAGTGGCTACACCTCACACTCACAACTACACCCTCTACCGCCTCCGTTCCCAAGGACAGACTCTAGTGGGGATGCCTGACTACTGTTCAGTGTTGCAGTCAAGCTAGAGGAACTTCTTGTTCAGACTGTATGACTTTAATAATGTTCAAACCCAGTATGGAACTCACTGTTTGCCACACATAATCTTTATAGCTAGAAAAACAAATTATAATGATCATTTTATATAGTGAAAAACACCCGAGCAAGCAGTTTATGGTTGTGCCACTTTTGGCATATACAGTAGAGCAAAATTACAGGTAAAAAACTAAAAAGGGGTGTATGTAATTACAGTTATATTTGAAATATATAAAATACACTGAATGTTTATAGCTATGGTTAAACCAATCACTCATTGTATGATAATATTACAGGTATTTCACAGAAATTCTAAAATAATAGCCTTGTTCAGTCTGCTGGCTATGAAGGCGGTGTGAAGCATGGGGTGTTTTGGTCTGTTCTCACACTGACCAGTGAGATGCAGCTGAACACCTGTTGAGTGTGTCCATTACGAGGTTGTATGTTTCCTGCAGAAGGTTAATCTGTATGTGTTTGTGGTTAGCCCCTGCTGA
Organism: Brachyhypopomus gauderio; assembly: GCF_052324685.1. Classification (NCBI taxonomy): domain Eukaryota; kingdom Metazoa; phylum Chordata; class Actinopteri; order Gymnotiformes; family Hypopomidae; genus Brachyhypopomus; species Brachyhypopomus gauderio. The sequence goes on along the minus strand of NW_027506917.1, from coordinate 651,864 downwards.
CAGAGAGAGACACAGAAAATCTATCTTTATCTTCACAACTCTCTCTGTCTCGAAAGCCTTGTAATATGTTAAAGAACCGTAAATACTGTTGCCCCCATAAGCAGGTTCTGTGTTTTTACAACTTTGTGTGTAATTCACTGTAAAACCTCAAGGTGTCTTTGGTTTTTTACGTTAGGTTTAACAGATTTTTGTTTTTTTTATGTTTAACAGTTTTCTTTGACAAATGTTATTTGTCACAACTTATGTACAACTTATGTACAATTCTGCCAATATGTACAGAATGTAATCTGTTTATCAGCTGTGAGTCAGTTATATCTGTATATTTTAATAGTATGTGCATTACTCTATATAATTTCCAACCTTGCAACTTTCTATGCGATACTACTTTTTTTTAGTATGTCCAAGGCGTATCGCACCTTATAATAAGAAATTATTATTTCTTGATAAACTTGGACATCTGTCCAGAACGCCATTGCCAAGGGATTACTCCCCTCACATCAGACTGAGGTTCAAATACTATTCCTCACTATCATTTTTATTCCCAGTTTTCTTGGTGGAGAATTAATGGATGTAGCCACATGGTTGTGCATGTCCATAATGTTTATGTTGTTTATGACAAAGGATGTCGAGGTAGTCTAGGAGACGTCATATTGTTTTGTCTAAGTCAAGCATTATACAGAAACCCCTATTTTAAAACATTCTAGGAAAAACTAGTAAAAATACTATGTTTCTGTAGGCCAGTGGTGTATAGAAATGGTTCGCCTTCACATTGTGGGGGTTAGCAGTTGCCCCTCTACAATACAGCCAACAAATTCTAAAAAGGTCTTGACAATTAGCTGTGTACCTTCAGGAGTTTTTCAACTCAGCTGTGTGACATAGTCAAACACTAAACAGTAGAGAGCAGGACTGTACATGGAGGATCACGGCACTTTAAAATAGCTGTTTTGTTATAGCCTATAGTGTGCAATTTTTTTGTCAAATTGGTCCAAATTTGTAGCCTAAATACAAATGATCTCTGCTTATGTTTTACTGTTGAAAATAAAGGCTTTTGTTCTTTTGGAAGAAGGCAGAAAACACTATATGGTTTGATTCAAAATGTGGTAGTATAACTATCAAGAAAATACATTTTGGAGGTGATCTGACTGCAGGTACTTTTATTTTGTAGCAAGAATGTGGCGTTTAGATAGAAGTTAGAAACTTGGCAGTTCTAATGGCGGACAAGAAGCATCACTGGCTGTCAGAGATTTACTTAAAATGTCAGAGGAGAAGATTAGTCACTTTATAAAGCTTTGATTTGTTTTTCATGTCCTCCACCCCAAATCACTCTATAAGATGGTGATTAAATAAGTATTTTAAACTAACTCGGTGTCTGTAATGATACTGGTGGGTCTGAAATTAATGTTATTGTATGTTACACAGCAAGTGTCATAGAGACTAAAGGGGCTGTTCATATTGCTCTATGTTCTGTCATCGTGTGTACTGGCTAATGTATCTGTAAACACCTAAAGAGTCATCCTTGTTAATCTCAAACATAAATGAGTTTTGTCTGTGTTTTACTATCTCACTGAACACTAATTGCTTTTTGTTTTATTCTGTGGTATCTTCTCCTTGTTTAACATATTACGCTTGTCGAGTTACATGCCTGACGTGAATGTCCTTCATGTTACATGTCATGCAGTCACTTGTTTTATGGATGACATATAGAAATCTGTATTTTCAGCCATTTTATGTTTGTCTGTTGTGATGTCAGTTAACACATTGTAACTGCTACATTTTAGCTGCGTCATTTTCCACAAGAAAATGATAAGCCAAATATTATCAAAACCCAGTATAACTCAAATAAAGGCGTGAATAATTCAAACGCATAGATGGACATAATACATCACTCCAACCATCGCTACAGACCACACCATCTGTAGAAAGTTCACGTTTGCTCGCATGGCTTTGAAATCTTATGGCCTGTCCTTTGTCTCCCCCTGCTGTCCGTCTTTCGCATCGACAGGCACATTGCGCTGCGTCCTGTTTGGCTATGAACGCGTCGCTACGTTCCAGCGCTCTCCGCACGCGCGTCCCACGCGTTGGCTCACGTCTGCCGTCGCTCACATCTTGGTGAGGCGTATGACGTTGAGGCGCGCTCCCTGCACCGTGGCGCCGCGCGCGTAGCCAATCTCCCTCAACATCCCATTCCAGCACTGCTCGTCTTCGTCAAACCTGGGGGGGTAGTGGGAGACTATCAGTATGTGCATCTCTCTTCCACTCCTGACGCATTTTGATGACACTTTTAACCCCTCGAAATTAACCTGATGAGCAATTGGTTTTCATTAGGACTATAACAATACATCACTGCGTGGTGGCCTCGCTCACCTCCAGATGTCATTCATCTCTGTCGGTTCCAGGTTCTCTGTGGTATCGTTTGGCATCATGGCAAATCCCCCCACGGCGTACAAACACCCGTCTAGCTCGATCAGGTTCAAGGAGCTCCTCTCCTGAGGGAATTCTACGAAGTCGGTCCACCTGGGAGTTCGTTGTGAGCAGGACAAACCCGTTGAGCTCTCCCATCGTTAGGATTTACGATGATGTCATTCTCTCTTTGTGATGCTGTCACCCTCGCATAAGAACAGACAGGTGGCTACAGGTCGAATAAACAGGGCGGCTCGGGCGGAGTTTGTGACTCACGTATTGCTGGCGATGTCATAGACCTCCACGCTGCTGGTGAGGCCGCTGTCTGTCACTCCCGTCACAACGTAGATCTTGTTTTTGTGGACGGCAACGCCAAACAGAGAGCGAGCCAGTTTCATCGGTGCCAAATCCTTCCACTCAAACTTAGTTGGGTTGTAGACACACACCCTCCGTAAGCACGCCCTGTTACGTAACACAAAACCATCCCGTGAGAACACTGCGTCTTCTGGTGTAACATGAAAAATGCAGTGGACAAGACTGGCATTAATTTGCTAAAGAAATTCTTTCACCCAAAAATGTTACAACGAACAACTCGATCATAATTGCGCCCAGCTAATTTGCTGCCTGAAGCTTTCATGCACATCTTTGGATCAAGCATTCCTTCTAGAAGAAAAAGGCCCAACACACTTGTTTCCTGCTTTTCCACCCAGCACATAGACGAGCCCGTTATGGGAGACGGAGCCGTGTCCATACACGCAGTACGGGAGTGGGTCGGACTCTCCCCATTTGAACGATCTAGGAGAAATCAGTGCAAGGAGAAAGAGAAATGACGTCAGGAGGCTTCACGATTTCAAACGCGTCCGTGTCCGGTGTGATTCGTGAATTTGTTTTCGTTTGTTGTTGTTTTTTGACCTGGTGAGTTTACTCACTGTCTGTCGTAGACCATGACGGACTCGAGGGCGTGCTCCCCCTCCTTCAGCTCTTTCCCACCCAGGACGTAGATGGAGTTCTGGGCCTCGGCTAGACTGAACAGACAGCGCGGGCTGGGTAGCGAGGGCATTCCCAGCCAATCAGAGCTCATGGGGTCAAACTGGCAGGAAGAGGATCGTCACATACCAATGAGCTTGTGTTGTTCTCCCTCTTTTGACTATTCACAAATGTGTGCTTCAAGTGAACTCAAATGGGAGCTGTACATGAACTCAAATGTGTACTGAATGTAAAGTGAATGTGAACTCAAATGTGTGCTGCATGTCAACTCAGATGTGTGTTGCAGGTGAACTCAAATGTGTACTGCATGTGAACTCAAATGTGTACTGCATGTCAGCTAAAATGAGTACTGAATGTGAACTCAAATGTGTGCTGCATGTCAGCTCAAATGAGTACTGAATGTGAACTCAAACGTGTGCTTCATGCGATCTCTTTGTGAGCTGAGTATCACAGGAGAATGGAGCTCAAGGTTGATCATGTGAAACACTGGTAAAAATGATTGGTGTCGTTACGTCGGCCTAACAGCTGTTGAGATATTACGATGGTTTCCCGATGAGCTCTCGATGAATCACAGGCATCAAATTCAGATTGTGTATGACATGCTTCATGCGTTTGTAATGTGGACAAATTTAGTGATGTTACAAGGTAGCTGAGCAAAAAGACCAAACAGTGGTTTTCATTTACCCTTACCTGTAAGAAATAAGAACTGAAGGGCTCATCTGTATTTTTCTCATTATACATTAGACCCCCGAGCACGAAGATCTGGTTTTCTTTGGTCACTAAACTGCAGTGATTTTTGGGGATCTCAGTAGACGAGGAGGCCAAGAAGCACTCGTTTTCAGCAGGATCGTAGGCGTATGTTCCTGTGTTGCTTATCATCAGGATAAGATCCCTCTGGAACATTCCAAAGCGTGGGTTATCATTCAGGATCCCTGGAAGCATACCTTCCTCATCCTCTTCTTCCTCCTCCTGTCCCGCCGTGGCTCCCGCGGTCTTGCCTGACCGCCCTTTGACCCTGGGCAGCATCCCTTTTTCAGCGTCCCGTATTAGCTGCAACTCCTTCTTGATCTCCGGGTCGGCTCGTATCAACCTGTGTCCTTCCACTTTCTCCTTGAAGTAATCAAGAGGCATCAATCGAAAGCGCACGCAGTGCAGGAGGTCCGGCAGGTCCTTCAGCCTCTCTCCCGGGTCGTACGCGACCCACTCCATCAGACTCTCGAAGACCGTCTCCTCCCGCTCCACGTCCAGGGCGTCACACGTGATGATGGCGGCCAGCTCTCCGGAGCCCAGTTGGTGGAAGTCCTGGTCCCGGACGATGAGCTGGAAGCGGTCGCAGATGTAGTCCCGAGCCTTGGCCGCCAGCCGCGGGCACTCCAGGAGGAGCCCGAGCCTGAAGATGGCCAGGCAGTTGCTGAGGACCAGCTTCTTCTCCAGGTAGGACACGCACACGCTGAAGATGGACGGGATCTGATACATGTTGGCTGCCATGAAAATGTCCTGGACGTTGCTCTCGGTCAGGTTAATGTCGGAGGTGTAGAGGTACCTCAGGATCATCCCCATGGTGCTCGGCTCAACGTCCTTCAAGACAATCTCTCGTTTTTTGCTCTCCTCCAGGTCCGAGAGGAACACGGATTTAAAGTACGGGCTGCTGGCGGCCAGTACGAGCCTGTGACAGGGGAACTCCCGCTCCTTGATCTTAAGGACACAGTCCACAAACTTATCGCTCTCCAGGAGATCACAGAGTCCATCTTGGAGAAGAGTCTGCTGGTACATCCGCGGCTCCGTCAACGGGTCTACTAGCGCGGCGGCCATCTTGTCGGCGTTTTCACAAAATTAACACTTTATGTAAGTAGGAGGGCGTTCGGCTCCTGTTCCGCTACTCGACTGATTGTATTAACAGCCTGACCCTACGAGAAATGGAGGCGTGAGCAGTGTGGCTTCTCTCCTCAGCTGTCATGGACCGTCAGCTGCGGTCATTTTTAGAACTGAGCAAAGCTGTGGGACTCACATTTGGAGAGGCTGAAATTCGAGTCTCTCCTCCTCCTCCTCCTCCGTCCCAAACCCTATTTCACCAAAAGGCTCCAGCCAACAGCTGACGCTGCCCAAGGGAACCATCGCATCTCTGGTTCTCGAAGGATAAGGCCGTGAAAAAAAACCTGTGTTTTTGTAAGGTGACGCACAGCTGAGTGTATTCTTCCAAGAAGAACATTCAACCTCTGTGCACACAATGAGCCACAACTCTTTGATCTCAGCAGGAGACAATGTCCCCCCAGTGTTGTATGAGGACAACTGTCCCTCACACTGACACACCGAGCAGCTCTCGGGAAGCCAGTCCGTAAATTCATCTACGTGCTTTAAACGCTACATCACTGGCTAACAGGGCATGTTGTCAGTCGATGTTCTGTTCGGTCTTGTTTCACAAGACCAGAAGGTCTGATCCGCCACAATGTAATTCTAAGCTTACAGTAGTCCATTACATATGTACTGGGCCACATCACAGCCAAACACCAGTGCCTAGTGCTGGGTTTGGGCCTACAGACGGGCCCTTGTCTTCAGACTGGCCACTGGAGTCCTCCACAGATCAGTGGAGCTTGGTCTCATGTTTATTGTATCATGTGAAAATAACACGGAAAATAATGTTCGTTTCCCATGAAGGATTATCCCATGATTACATGTCAAATCATATCTGACCACAGTGACAACAGACACAAACCCATAAAAGCTCTTTTTTTGTTGTTTTTAATTGTTCAATATATTATATCTTCATAAAATGTTTGGCAAGGCTATCCTTCACATTTTTATATTAGTTTTAAATAAAATGAATGACAGAGAAATTATGTTGTTGCTTTGAGTGTGTGAGAGAGTCTTTGGTAAAGGACAGTTGGCATTTACATAGCAAGTACACTTGAGGCCTATTCACAGTTAAAAAAAACCGTCCTGCTGCTTAAGAACCAGACTTGTGCTGAGCAGTGACCATGACGACGGGGGCCCGCTTGGGTTTGGTGTTAGCTCCAAGTTAGCAATCCATTGACTTCTCCCCTCTAATCCGTTTTGGGTTTGCCTGGCGCTGCTGGTTCTGGCTCCTCCAACAGGGCCAGTTTCCGCTCCCTCTCCTTAATCAGCTGGATGCCACAGTAAGTCACTAAGAGCACCAAGATGGTGGACACAGGGAATCCTGGGAGGAGAGACGTGTGTTATAGGAGAGGACCGCCAGGCCTAGAATAGCTTAATGACGCCTGTACATTATTGTAACTTAAGCAACATATGTCATAGATGACTTTATAAAGTATCATGATGTATAAATGATCAAGCACGCCAGTCTCTAGTGCTCTGTTAGTGCTTATGATTCATGATGCCTTGGTAAATTTCTCTGTCATTGTGTTAGACGTCATTTACCCTTGATGAGCAATCTTTTGGCCACCAGCTTGGCGAAGTCCAGACTGTTGAGTGAGAGGACGTTGTAAAGGATGATTTGCCAGAAGTTAACTGCGTTGAACAGTCCCCTGATTCGCCGTGACATTGCCTCCGACATCAGGCCCTTTAATAAAACACACATGGAAAAGTGATAGTGCTGTTTGCTCTTACTAACTTTTACCAACATACTGCATTCTGACTAGTTCAAATTGACTGATGTGGTTTTTGGATGTAGGACCTCTGTGTCTCAAAGGCAGTGTGATGTGACATCACCGCTCGGTTCAGCAAAGGTACACTGTTCACCACACTGTTCATCACACTGTTCACCACACTGTTCATCACACTGTTCACCACACTGTTCACCACACTGTTCATCACACTGTTCACCACACTGTTCATCACACTGTTCACCACACTGTTCACCACACTGTTCATCACACTGTTCATCACACTGTTCACCACACTATTCATCACACTGTTCACCACACCATTCACCCCACTGTTCACCCCACTGATCACCACACTGTTCACCACACTGTTCAACACACTGTTTATCACACTGTTCAACACATTGTTTATCATACTGTTCATCACACTGTTCATTACACCGAATTAACTGGCATTTGATGGACAGGCATTACTGTTAAGGATGTCCCTGGAATCTTACTTCAATGGTAGACAGGGGCGGTAGAGAGAAGAGCTTAGCCACCCACAGCTCAAAGTTCAGGCCAAAGCAGTTGAAAAAAGACCAGATGTACACCAGCTCACAGGGTCCAAGCCAGAGAGTCGTAATGGAAAAGGTGCAGATAGTGGCGACCAGCTCCTTGAAGATCCCATCATGATTGCCTCCAATGTAGTCATAGACATACCTCAAAAGTAAACCACAGATGAGCCAATGTATATAGCTGGTGATATCTGAGACATGATCATGTTCAGCAGTAGAATGCTGGTCCAGACGATTCCTGGTGTTTCCTAAAGAACTAGACCAGAGCACCTGCAGTATTACCTAACTGTAAATATGCCAGTATGTGTGATTCCAAAGACCTGAATGGGAAAATGTCAAAATATACCATTCTGTGTGTTTATATCCTATAAAAATAACTGAGTTAGTTTGACTCACTTGCACAGCCAGTCATTGATTCCTCTGTCAAAGTGCCTGGAAAATGAAGAATCAGTGAATGAAACATAATGGCACTTGTGGTTTTAGGTCATCACACGTGTCAGTGAAACGTGAACACTTACGTTTCGGCGAAGACATACAGCATGGTGATACATTTAGGGGGCTGTGGAGGGTCCAGGTGATCCAGCAGAGACACCGTGTTAATAACACCAAACATCACGGCCGCTTTCACCCAATCATAGACCAGATTGAAGTAGGCCAAACCAGCTGGAACACAAGAGCAGTGCCTTTAAGAGCCCGGCCAGGAGACACCTTAATGTGCAGCTGATCAAATATATTAATGTCTTATTAAATGAAGAAGGGCCAGACCCAAAGACCAGTCAGACAGATCTTTCACCAGCTTCATGTCATTGGGGATGGTCAAAATGTAGAGGTAATGGAAGAGAACGTCCACAACTAAGATGGCTCCAAGGTGCACCAAAGCATGGATGAAGATGTTCCACATCTCTCTGTCTTTACGAGTCAAGTCGGGGTTGTTGGCCTGCAAGCACACCATTCGTTGTGCAACACATTAACATGCTGATGATGGAACCACGATTTTTCAGACACAGATTGACTATCAGTCTGCCAGTGCCAGTCAGTTTGGCATCGACGGCGGCGACTACGTTTATCGTAAAATGTTCCTAAAAGCAGCGAGAGCTTCAAGGGACTCGCCTGCACGTGGAATCGATCAAAAGTCATGATGGGTCCGAAGAAGAAGAAGGGGAGGTAGAAGTTGTACTTGATCAGATCCATGAAGGTGTAGTGGCCATCTTTCTTCTCACAGTTCTCCAGGGCAAAACTCATGCAACGCATGATGGAGAAGCCACAGCCCCCGTAAAACAGGATGTCCTGGAGCTGGAACGTGCCGGTGACGAAGCCAGCCTACGACACGACGAACGAAGAACCCAAACTTTTACCTCGGAGGCATCTAAACTATTAAAGCAGCTTGTGCTAAAGTTGCCAAACCATAACTCCACAAGTAATTATGTATGTATATTCATCTAATTTTGCGAGCTGAAAGTGAGTCGGTCACCAGAGTGATCACCAACCTGCCAGGATACGAAGGGGTCCATCTTGAAGGTGGCCAGGCTGGTGAGTCCGGCCAGGAAGCAGAGCCACTTCCTCTTAATGAGGGCCACACTGTAGAGGACGACGCAGTGGGACAGGATGAGGGAGACGTACGTCCAGCCCATGATGATGAGAACAGTCATGCATCCATACAGCATGTAGATCAGTGACCTGTGCTATGGTGCATTATGGGAGAGGGTACAACATTACATCATCAACATTTCAACCAGTCACTGTTGATTACACTTATTTGACAAATCCATCATATATATATGCAACAGGTTTCATATGAAGTAAATTTTTAGGAAGGTTTATTTTTTTTAAGTGGTAGCAGTGGGAGTATTGATTGATGTTTAATTAATATCTGTAGTAATGCTTGTATTACTTCTGGCTGGAAGAAATTTCTAATTATCATTCTTAACCAATTAATACACAATATTATTATTACAGTATATTTACAATGTATTACATGGTATTATTACAGCTTGAATATACAAATATATTAAAATAATAATTTTGTTATTCATATTTTAACAAACATGCTAATGCAAAATGATGCGCAAAGTGCTTTCAAAAGTTTCAAAATCGTGGTTACCTTATGGCCATCTATACCAGCCTTCGCCAGATGCAGAAGAAACAAAATGAGACTCGTCTGATATTCATGCCATTGGGGTTAAGACCTACGTTGTGCTTTAATCACAGCCCACCATTTTAGTAAACAAATGTCCATGCACAAAACGAATGCTGTTGGGAAGGTTTTGGGAACCAGACATACTCACCTTGGGTGAAATCATGGAGCAGATTTTGGCAAAGATCACATGACCAGAGAGCGCGAACAGGATGTGGTTGCGAAAAGTAGTGAACCACATTGCCCACTCGAAGTCAGCCACATCCTAGTGAGAGAACAATAGTGAGCACTAGTGAGCAATAATCACTCTACCATCATCACCAGAAAAAACAATTTGTCACCTACAAGCTCGCAGCGAACTAATGCAGCGTGTTTGAGAAAGTCAACTCATACAGAAAGCCAAGATATAGACAGGGCCGGAGTGGGACACTTTTTCAGCCCGGGAGTTTCATGCCCAAATCCGGCCAAAAATTATTTTTCCCTCCCAATCGGCCCAAACTAGAGATTGACATGAGCCGGCCCATCGGGAATCCTCCCGAATCTCCCGATTAGCCACTCCGGCTCTGGATATAGATGATATGCCACTAATGCGGTTTAATGAGCTCCTGATGTGGGTAACGTGTCTGTATAAAGGCTGAGCTCTTTCAGTGATGACGTGTGCGAATCCAGACTGTTTTTTGTCTGTTTACCATCTTTCTGCCGAAATAGTGCCACCCAGTCTTCACACTCCCCTTAAAGGTCTTCCTGTGCACATTCTCTGAAAGAAAAAAAAAACAGAAACACTGCAGCAAACATTCTCGTGCAACCCCATAAACACCTACATTCGTGTTGCGTTTGGACTGTATACGGCCAACTGAATTATTTGTATGAAATCTTTGACTTATAGACAGATATGCAAACTGGCATTTAAGATAAATACCAGTACACTAAGGTACTTACAATGGATATGTTTTGGTTGCATCACTGGTAAAATTAAGTCCAGCAGATTGCAAAATAACCGACCAGGAAATGCAATGAATTAGACCCTGCAATAACCCTGGTCTATTTAACATGTGATCTGGTCACTCAGAAAATGAATAATTAGAGATTACATAATAGGTGTTGCAGTGTAGTGGTGGAACATAGAAGCCGTTTAGTGCTTGTTCGTCTCTTTCATCTTTCCAGATAGATCACACCAAACACCTCTTTTTAATTTAGGATGAATGTTATTCACAGTAGCTGTAAAACTCATTAAGAGGAAACTAGCTCAATGAGCTCCACTGGGACTGAAGTAACTGGGTCTTTTCCTGTAGGGATTATTTAAGTCCAACTTCAAGTTAATCCTGTCTCCCCAAGATCCTAATTCCTCACGCTCTTCAAATAAGGTGATGACAAATAGGTATGAATTAGCAATGTTTTTGCCCCACTTCAGAACCATGGCAGAATTTACCACTCGAAGCCTCCATGATCCAGCTAGCGGCCCACAGAAGAGCCAGGGCGAGGACGCTGGTGTAGAGATAGATCTCCATCTTAGGAAGGGCTGTCTTGATCCCCATGGTTAAAATCTAGCACCAATCACAAAGCAGTACCTTAGATATAGGAGAAGAGTGGTGATAAATAAACAAGCAAACAGACAAACAAAAATATATGTAGACAGGCTACATTAATGTATTTAATTTTAGCTAGGTCTGTTATCTCTTATTTAAATACTGAATACCGAGTATTTGAATGGCTAATCTGCTAAGTGTGTACGTTTCCAAAGGTCTGAAGGAGCTTGTGTGTGTTTGTGTGCGTGCATGTGTGTGTGTGTGTGTTTCTGTGTGACACAAGCTGTGTGCATTATGGAAGACATGTGTGATAGGAGGTGTGTGTGATCCTTTTACTGTTATCTGTATCAATAGCATTTAGGCAGCAAAATCAATGAGTCGGTCACTAATTACTATTTAGACCAATCAGAGTGCACTAGGGAAACCAGTGACTTTCTGACCTATTACTGTCAGTAAAGACATTATCCATCTGTCACAACAGACTCCCAATATGTGTTTGCTATTTCTCAAACACAGTTAGCCTCTGGGTATAGTCCAATATCATGAATAGGTCCACAGTTTTATGTCTCAGTTTTAATGTAAGAGGTAACACATTATGCCTTGTTAGCATTTAACATGACAACCCGTTGACTCGTGTGCATATAGTTGTCACGTCCGTTTTGGTCTGTTTTCTGGCTGTTGGACACACCCCTCAGCAGTTTTTCTGTAGGCATTATCACGAGAGGGAGATGTGTAACCATACACCACATCTCTGATGGGTCTCATAGCCAGTTGCCACAGTCATAGTCAGTGGCAATACAGCTATTTATTTACAATTAATGCTTTTTTATTATGAGTGATGAAAGCATTAATAAATTAAATGTATTGTACAGATCAACTCTCAGTGGAAAAGAAAAGGCATCATTTTTTTACAGCATTCAAACAGATTACATCATTCTGGAATAAAGCAACCTGGAAACATTTTTATTCACACAACAAATTTGTGCAGGCCTAGCTCACATGTTTGTTTTAGGATTTTACCAACCTGAGAAAATCTGTGTGGCTACTATATCATTATTCAACTAGGAATCAACAGAAGCATATTCTAAGCACATTTGTTTATGTGAGTCTACCGTCACTGCGCATGCATGGAAACAAACACTAGATTTTGATCGGTAGTCCCGATTTAAGAGCAAATGGATCTGCTCTCTTTGCATTCTTTTATGGGACCGTAGAGCTATTTTAAATGCACTGGCCTCGTGCCATGCTTTTCAATGCAAATAACTGCTTTACATAAAAAACGCAGGTGTTGCCCTTAAAAACATGAACAACTCTGCTGCTTCAAGACAACAGCCTGAACACTTAAAGACGTACAAGGCTCAGCAAAACCGCACTGTTCCACTAGAAATGCGATCATTACGCCTTATAAACCACCAGCAGGGAGCTCTAGAGTTTGTGACTTAAATGGGAGCGCCCTGGTTCACAGCTCCTCAGAAACAGCACCGTCAGCTGCTCCGTAAAACCTCTTCCTATTTTAGCCCGAGCAGTTGCTCGTCGCTACAGTGCAGGACATTTGTGCTGTGTTGAAGCCTCGAACAAATCATTAATGATAATCCCTTAGAAGGTCCGCACTGCACAACTCAACCGAAGTAGCTGAACTGGACGGGTGAGGGGGAGGTAACGAGGTAACGAGGGGGTAAGGGGGGGTCGAAACCTAATGTTTAAAACGTTTACATTTTTACTGAAAGCAATTTTTAAAATCTTGCTGTATGCTGGTATGTTGTATGCTGGGACGATAAAATCTCTAAACAACCTATAAGGAATGCTTAAAAATACTACATTGTACGATTCACAAAACTCAAGCAAATTAAGGTGCGTTTTGCAAATACTAACCTTCGGTCCGCTTTCCAGTCAGTAATTTGGAGACTTGATCCCCCCCACAAAAAGAAAAAAAGAAAAGAGAAGGTGAATGTGTGTTTGTCTTAACTCATCCGTCCTGATTTTACAGTAGCGATGTGCAGTCGGTGAAAGACAGTAGTGGCGGTTGTGGATGTTGTGAACTCGGCGGCGGGAGGGTGTGCAGAGTATATTTAGATCATCTCCAGTCCGGCACTGCAGTGGGGGGGGGGGGCACCAGTCAGAAAGACACGCACTAAAGTCTGTTCTCTCTCCACAACTTAATAAAAGCGTGTAAATGGACAGATGAGTGCATATTTATTTACTTTCACATGTGTATGCGTGTATTTGAGTTAGAGCCAGCAATAAAACAGTAATGAACTCCAAAGCATTGGAAAGTGTGTATGACAGTAGTATCAAAAAGCAATAAAACATCTTAGAAAACTTTCTAAATATATTTGAATTTGGTTGGCATTTTGTGTGTCATATAAGTATATGTATGCAATATATAATTATGAACAGGTATGTGAGCCCAGGGAAAACAGTGTGTTTTATTTTATGATGCAGGTGCATACGCTCAAGCGACTCAAGTGAGTAATGGTGCGATGACATTATTGGACACTAGAGGGAGACATACTACATCTCAATATTGAAACGAACAGGATTAAAAAACAAGAAAGCAATTTGAGAATTTTAAAAGCGATTTATATGTAGTTTCTTCATCAATGCATATGCCTTATTCTTGTTTTTTAATTTTTAATTATTAGGTAATTCAACCAGGCTTAACAGTTAACTTGGAAGAGTCATAAAAGTCCTTGAATTCGAAGAGTGCGAGGATCGCCATGCTTTTATTTTTAATGTGAGGGGAGGGGGGCGTGAGGAACTACCTCCTCCTCCTGGTCTCAGGAGGAACCGAGGAACTACCTCCTCTAGTAGCCTCAGGTCTACCGTGAATTTCAAACACTCGCCGCCACCATATTGGAAAAAGAATAACGTTCCTGCAAACAGGCACTGGAGCGGGGCTTTGACCACCATCTAACCGGATAGCAGTTTCCCCTGCGTCTGGACCAGGCGTTTACGCGACGATTTTTGAGGTCGTTTTCCTCCCCCCCGTTCATGTTTGTTATTGGATTCATGGTTAAATAGCTAGTTAACGTTAGCTAGCTAACCTAGCTGGTCTGTTCTAGGCAGTAGAAATCCCCAACTAGTTAGCTGGCTAGCTAGCAATACTTTAATAGCGCGTTTAACGCGTCCGGAGTTTTATCTTCTTATCGTTTGTGGCCGGGCGACGTTTTAAATATATCAAATGAATGTCTGCGAAGTCCCGCTCGGTGTTCAAAATATCAGAAGGCTTAAGAGATAGCGAGCGTCGGCGCTCCCCGTTCGCTGAAGCGGACTTCAAAACAAATCGGTCCCCTAGCTGGTTGGATTTTATCGAGAGACTCGGTTAGCCACTAGCGAGCCGGGCTAGCGGTCTCCTCGGGTTCTGCTTCGTTAGCCGTGAACGGGACACTTAACTAGTCTATACTTGAGGTAAATATTTTTTTTTGCTAGCTAGCTCACTGCTGGAGAGAAGGAATAACATCTTGTTTCCATGGACAACACGTCCATAATAACGCAAGTTACAAATCCAAAGGAGGAGGAGATACTATCGTCAAATCCCGAGAAAGGTGAGTGTGTTTCGGTTGACTTGAATGGCCGTTATCGCCGCGGTCGCGCTTCTCCTCACAGGGGCCGTTAGGGGCCGCGTCACCTGGCGGGCTCGTCGCGTGCACTACATTCGATTCGAACGTATTAGCTAGGCTAACGTATTAGCTAGGCTAACGTATTAGCTGGGCTAACGTATTAGCTGGGCTAACGTATTAGCTAGGCTAACGTATTAGCTGGGCTAACGTATTAGCTAGGCTAACGTATTAGCTGGGCTAACGTATTAGCTGGGCTAACGTATTAGCTAGGCTAACGTATTAGCTAGGCTAACGTATTAGCTGGGCTAACGTATTAGCTGGGCTAACGTATTAGCTGGGCTAACGTATTAGCTGGGCTAACGTATTAGCTGGGCTAACGTATTAGCTAACCTAGTTCATTAGTTAAGTTCCAGCTTGATGGCGATAGCTAAAGTCTGGTAAATGATGTTGGGTTATCAGTGGCAAAACAAATATAATTAAAGGAAATGTAGTTCTTGTTTGTAAATGTAATTGCAAATAGGAATGTTAAAGTGGATTTAGGCTTAAGGTCCAGGTACAGAAGCTAGCCAGTTAGCTAACCAATGTATTTCCTCCGCTCTACTTTATAAACGCACAGCATTTTTATATACATTATATGTGTCTTGGTATTAGTGTTGCGCCATAATGGTCGAGTACACTATTAGATGTTTTCTAGGTAAATGGAGGGAGCTGTGACAGGCCGTGTCATCATATCTGCTCAATTTTGAGGTTTCCAGGTGAATTTATTGAATAAAAATAGCTTTGTTTTTTATTTACCCGAGCTTCTGAGAACTATATTAATAAAACAATGTAATTTAACTTGTTTGTGATACTGGACCCGAATTATGCAAAACATTGTCAGTTTTTAAAAAACGTTTATTTATTTGGTTAAATTGTCCCCGCTCAGATTGTCCTCGTTGAAGGACTCTTTCCCCGTGTTGACCTTTGACCTCTGCATGTCAAGAGGAGATTCTCTGCAGCAGATGTTTTCTCATTTAGGCAAATAATAAACTAGACTCAGAAATGTGGCCCTGCATTCTGACATGGGTTTGTCTCATGTGTATAAGATTCATGAAAACTGCATCTTAAAGCAAGCAGTTTGTATAGATAACTGTTTTTTTTTCCCTTGTAGAGAAATGAAATTGGATATGTTAGACATGCATTGGCTGTACAGTAGCTGAACATGGTCATAAGTGTAAAAGCTTTTTTGACTAGAGGAGTTGAGGGGGTGTTGAGTGTAGCGAGGGAACGCTGGTGGAGGGAGGGTGGGAGAGGGAGGAGGACTGTTTGAGACAGCTGCATCCTTCACACAGCTTCTGATCTATCGCTGGATATCTGCTCTCGTATCATTATATATCCCATAATGTGCAAAAGTGGTACCAAGGAAATCGGAGCGCTTCTGTCTTGGCAGACTATTGTTGGTCACTGAAGAGTGATGTTCCTGAGGCCTTTTATAGGCAAAAATCATATCAAAGGTTTTGAACCCTTTAATAATTTTCTATACTTCTGCATAAATATGACCTCAAAGCATCATCAGATTTTCTCAAACCCTAAAAGCAGGTGGACCCAATTAAACAAATGAGACGAAGGTATTACACTTACTTGGTTATTTATTTATTAATGAAATTGATCCAATATTATGTATCTTTGGGTAGCAGAAGAATACGAACCTTTGTTTTCAGTATTTGATGTGACTTGGAGTTAGTGGGTGTACTTCAGAATTGATCTCGAGCCACCTTTGCCCAGATGCAGTAACACAGGCCCCAGCCATTATGCTACCATGACCACAAACATGTTTCTTTCTCTAAACATAATGGTTCTCATTTAAACCAAAACAAATCTAATTTGGTCTCATCCATCCACAAGACGTTTTTCCAGTAGCCTTCTGGTTAGTCCATACGATCTTTAGTAACCTGCAGGTAGCCAGGATTGTTATTTTGGAGAGCAGTGGCATTCTCCTGGCGTGCACACAGTTTCAGTGTTTTCCTGATGGTCCTATACTCATGAACAATAACATTAGCCAATGTGAGAGACACCCTAGGTTGCTTAGACGTTTTCCTGTGTTCTTTTGTGACCCTGTGGACTATTACACGTCTTGTTATTGGAGTGAATTATTTTTTGATTGAGTTTTGCCCGTTTGTACCCAGTCTGTCTATGGATT
This sequence comes from Brachyhypopomus gauderio, assembly GCF_052324685.1. Lineage (NCBI taxonomy): Eukaryota > Metazoa > Chordata > Actinopteri > Gymnotiformes > Hypopomidae > Brachyhypopomus > Brachyhypopomus gauderio. The sequence continues at coordinate 634,940 of NW_027506917.1, read as the reverse complement.
GTTAGAATCTTTAGAGAAGGTTTCGTAATCTTTTTTCCGGTCCGATGAGCTTCAACAACTCTTCATCCGAGGTCCTCATGAATCTCTTTTGCTTTTGCCGTGACACACTTCCTTGAATGTGGCATGCAGATCAAACTTTGATAGATCCCTGTTCTTTAAATAAAACTGTGAACTTACAACTGATCGTCATCCGACCGAAAACATCTTGCTCTAATGTCACCTTCAAAATAACCGATAAGTAACTGAAAGCAACAGTTCACATATTTTTTGCCTCACATACAAATTACATAATGAATATTTAGATTATATTCATGCAATAATAGAGAAACATTGAATGTAAAACAACTTCAAGCACCACTGTATTCTGTGGGTTTTGCGTGAATGAGAATGCATTACAAGAGAGAATGCAGAAGTGTGTGTTAGTGTGTAGGTATGTGCACAAGCATGTTTTTGAGACCGTGTCTCTGTATGTGCAAGACATATTGTGAGTGATTGTGTGTGTGAGTGGGAATGTTTGAATAAGCAAACCTATTAAAGGGACATATGAATATCGTGTATGTAGTTATATGGATTAAAATAAGCGTTGATATAAAGATTATGTAATTTTTGTTTTTGCTTGAAGGAATCGTTTTCCAACCAGTTACATATATTACTCAGAAGGCTGTTCAGACAAAGCTTTACATAGCATTCTAGATTTGTTTACGTAAAGTCTGTAATTTACAGTTCAACACATTACAGATTCTGTTTTCTACCTGTCCAGGTAGAGCATTTGTAATTCAGCTTCATGCCCTACACATGTAATCATCTCCACGATGGAGAAGCATTTCCCTTGTTAACTCATGTTTTATCACATTTCATTTTGGTAACCCCCTCCCAGCAGACAGGACAGTACAGTGGCTGGTGGCGTTCTGGGGTTTCATGGAGTGGATCAGAACGCCACAGAAAGGCAAACACGGGCAAGATTCTGCTACAGGGGGCAGTTCTTACTTGGGCAACTAATACACGCTGAAATCATTGCTAAGATAATATTTTTATTATTGGTCTACATAGTTCACATTTTGATTTGAAATAGTGTGTGGGTAGGGGTGCGATTTTTAACTTTTTTTTGTGTGTACATTTACACAGACAGAAAAACATCTGGATTCAGGGCTTACCACAGATGTTAGAAGAAAAATCCAGACTGTTTGTTTTGATTGTGTGCTAGGCCTAGCATTAGAGACGTGGGAGAGATTTTACTCCCAAAATATAATATTTTGGTCTGAGGAACTCCGTAAGCACTTCGGCACTAACCAAAGGGGCGGGTGGGGAATGGCGCTTCCCCATTGGCTGTGTGGTGCACCTGGCCCTTCCTTGTTTTGTGCTGGCCCCTCCCCTCTGCTATCCCCCCCCCCCCCCCCAAACTCTTGCACGCTCTCCTCTTCCTGGCGTTGCCACAGGAGTTGTCACTCGAGCTCCAGAAAGAAACTTAATATCTGTGTGCCCTTAAAACGGAGCTGGAGACGCCAGTCTGTGCACGGTGAGCCAAAACAGGACTGGGTGGAGTCAGGAAGTGAGAGGGTCTTGTTTCTTTTTAACCCCCCCCCCCCCCCCCCCCCCCCTCCAGTCTTTATTTTTAAAGGACATTCTCGTGCCGGTGACCTCAGTGTTGTTGTTTAGGGCGCGTTGGCAAGGCAGATGGTTGTTATTGCTGGGGGCGAGAGGCGTGAATGACTTTGACGGGTTCTTGCTGTACGACAGTATGGACGTGTTCTTAGCCAGTGCAGCTCGTGTTGTTGACATTCATCAAAAAAAAGAGAAACGTGCACTTATGTTGGAAATGATCGATTGAAAAGTGCAGTGGTTCGTTCTAAAAGGCAGGTCAGGGCTTCTGACCTCCAGTGACCTCCTAGCATAATCATTTTTAATAGCTATTATGAAGGTGCTTTTATTTGCCTTTACATAACATTATAATAACTATATTATATATTAGTTTCCTATAGAGCCATTTGCCTATGTGTGTAAAATGCCGATGATATTTAAGGCTGTAGTTCCATTGCTACACATTGAATTTTGGAAATGCCTGCCAGTGTAGTTAAAACCGTCAGTGGCCCTTTGATGGTTCGAGAGAGGCCTGCAATACTTCTACCAGCATTGTTTACATTTGTGTGATCATGGATTGCTCTGATTTGCCCTGGCAGCCACAGAAGGCTAATCTGGAACCTCTGATTGGACAGGACGCCCTCAGCAAACACCTGTGATTCGTAAGGTGGTTTGCATATTGCGGTGTTATTATTGCCAGCATTGAAATAACAATTAACAAAAATGATACTCGGATATCCAAAGGCAGCTTGTTCAGTGCGTGCACCACGTGCATTGAAGGTGACTTAATTGATGAGATAAACTTATTATTATTCGTGTTTTTATTAAGTTACATTATACCTGCATATAAGGGGGCTGTTGTCATTGGCCATCAGGTATAACACAGGCATCAAACCATTTGCATAACAGGAAGTACAGACTTGGTGTATGAGCAAGTTAATTACATAAGGAATGTTCCAACAGCTCCTTAGTTTCAGCAGTAGAAATCACGGGTCACTCTCCTGGACCTGGTGCTGGTCGTTTTGGTTTCGTATACGAGAGTTGGCAATGTGCTTCTGTTCTTGGGTCTGTCCAGTGTTTTCATATCTTAATATGATGATGTTAGACAGCTGATGTGTCATTGATTCTGATTTATGCAAAACGTCTCCGTATCCAACACAATTCTTCACTGCTTCGGATGATTAAATATTTCTACTGTATCTAGACTTGCCTTCATAAAACTCCTTAAATGTTTTTCTTGATATAAAAGAATACATTTTCTCTTGTATAAAATTTTTAATAGGTTAGGATGGACATGTAGCTAGTCACATATAGCCAAGCCTGCCCGCTTCACCCTCAGTGCTCTCGCCCGGATTCTTGGAAAGTGCTAATCGCTCTCCGCGTTGTCCTGATGTGTCCTGGTGTGTCCTGATGTGTCCTTTACCTTCTGTCTCTGCTCAGTCTCGCTGTCGAGCAGCAGTTTGAGGAAGAAGAGTCGTCGAAGTCTCTTCAGTTCCTTCTTCTGCTGCCTGCAGAGCTATGAAACCGAGTCTCCACCACCCCCCACCACCACCAACAACAACACTGGCCCCCTGCCTCCTCCCGTCGAGGAGAACGGAGCTCCTCCCAAGGTGAGAGTCCCCAACGCTGCCCTTCACGGTCCAGCCAAAACATCCAGGATTGGGACGTACGTGGATGTAGGCTGAGGTTATATGACTGCAAACGACTTTATCTAATTGGCATAGCTTCTTTCGTTCAGTCATAATCACCATTACACTCTTAAAGCGCACCGTAGTGCTCGAGAAATTCAACATAGACCTTTAATCCAGGTCGATGTCACCTGGAGGGTTGCCTCACTCTCCAGATCACACGGCTCATCTTGCGTTTGGTCTGTTCGTAGGTACAGAGTCGTCCGGTTTCCCCACTTTTAGTCACTTCAACCCGGTCACTGTCTCTCTGGGCCTTGTCTCATGCGGGTCGCGCCTTATCACCCATTCCTGTGTTGTGTGTGTGTGTGTGTGTGTGTGTGTGTGTGTGTGTGTGTGTGTGTGTGTGTGTGTGTGTCTGTCATCATCCGTCCCGGTGTGTCGTGGCCCAGTCCGAGCAGGCTGAAGTCACCCCCATCCCTGCTGTACGTACCTCCTCCTTCTGTCCCTCCTGGTTGGGGTCGTGCATGGGGGTTGGGAGTGCGCTCTGCATCTGAGCTCTGAGCTGGCTCTAACGCTAACACCCCCCCACGCCAGCCTCTCCCCGGGGGCATCGCCTGGACCGCGCGTGTGACTGAAATGTTCCTCGAGCAGCTTTGCAGGCCAAGGCTTCCTGAGACGCAGCCGTGTTCTCACCCTGCGCTCTCGGCTCCTGGAGGCTCGCTCCGTGAGCAGCGGGACACGAGACATCAGTGCATGTACTTGTTAACACGGTGGAGTGGAGCCAGATTAGATTAGATTAGATTTAGCTGTGCAGATTATGTCTTTATGATGTCTTAACTCAGTGCCTGGTCTTGCAGTCAGGACTCTTAGAACCATAGGACTAAACAATCACTTATTTCATTTCTTAATATGCTGTTGTGTGCATGGGACATTTCGGCTCTTCGTGGGACGTTTGTCTAGGTTATATGAACATTAACCAGTTGATTCCAGGTGTCTGTCCAACCTGAAGCTCAGCATGTGTTGTTTTGTCACCTGCCGTCATGCAACACCACAGGACAGATGCATCAATTTCACCTTTCTCACTCACGCTAACTATAAAAGACACAAATCGCAGGTTTAGGTTGGCACAACAAATTTAGCATCGTTCCTCAACATCGCTGCTCCTGCTTATACTGGTGGAACATGGGCATCGTTCATACACACTGAAATGTGTGTGTGTGTGTGTGAGAGATGAAGACAGCTAGTTCTTCCTCAAAGCACAATCCTTCCCCGCTTCTGTTTTTGAGGAAATCTGTAGGGTGGAGCAGGAACATTGCTGCATGGTTGCATTCCACTTCATATTTTAACGCCCACCGCCCGCCCGAAGCCACTGCCGCTCGCCGCGTGTAGTACGTCAGCCGCCCTCCCCGTCCCTCGAAGCCCCCCGCACCTTCCCACCACACTCATCCTCGCTCTCTTCTGCCCCTCAGCCCCCAGAGAAGTACCTCCTCCCCGACGTGAACATCAACGACTACGGCAAGAAGTGCGTGGTCATAGACCTGGATGAGACGCTCGTACACAGCTCCTTCAAGGTAGGCTGTTCAACAGCCGGGCTTGCAGCCCCTCCCTGCAATGCCCCGCCCTGCCCCCAGGGGGTCCCTGTGCTATTAGCCCAACCACTGTGTAAACTCGGCGTGTCAAGTCATACACGTTCTACCAGAGCCCGACCGCGAGGGCTGCCAAATCTCGCAGTGCGTTCGTGCTGCTCACAGTGATCACCCAACGGCCTCCCGGTCCGATCTCAGCACGTAGGCGCCCCGAGGTGTCGGAGAGAGAATGCCAGGATCTTAGCCTGAGCTGGGGTGAGTTTCCCGAAACGTTCGTAGCGCTAAGTACTTCGTAACCTCGTATGAAACGTATGAGGTTAAGAAGTACTTAGCGCTAAGAACGTTTCGGGAAACTCACCCCTGTTCAGATTAAATCCATATGGGCTTTGCTGTAATCCTCCTCAGTATTCTGCATAATCCATTTTTAGAGCTGAAAAAGGATCAGGGGGGAGACATAAATAAACGTATGTAAGAGGAAAACCAGCCGCCATCATATGAAGGGAGATTCCCAGCCAGATAATTATAGCTATGGATCAATACTAAACAGTAGTCACACTGACGAGGGACTCGTCTATGCCACTCGTCTATGCCACAGTCGCTCTATTTATTTGCACTATATCACTCAAAGTTTATGAAAATGTTAGATTACTGTAAAATTATGTTCGGAAAATCCGTTGGGTTGCTGTTTGCTCTTCAAGGACACAGATGCCACCTGCTGTTCAGTGCGATTATTACCGTTGTAATGTTCAAACAAGCGTACAGTACGTGTTTGTGCCTCGTAATAAAGTTTAACTGGTAAATATATTTTTAGAAGGGTTTAAGTCATGGTGCTATAATTTCAAGAATTGTCTTTTTTTTTTTTAATACAACTTGTTGTTTTTCTCCTCGTAGCCCATTAGCAACGCTGATTTCATCGTCCCGGTGGAGATCGACGGCACGGTCCATCAGGTACAGTCACACTCGCAACCACGCGGCCACGGAGCCGGACCCAGCAACACTAGCACGACGCCCTGACATCCCTCCAGTAGTGAAGATATCACGCAGGTCATAAGACCTTCCAGTCCACCACATTAGCTGTACTGGTGTCGGTGTGTATCTGGGTGAACATGCAGCATTTGCGACGGTAAAGATGGCTGCTACCTTGTTCAAGTAATCCAGGATAGGCTGTGTGTGTTCTGGTAGGCCTATTCACGATTACTTGCACTGGGTGGCTGCCGTGTGTCTCCGCTGACAGGCTCTCTTCTGTATAGAGGGCTCAGTTGTGTATTTGCTTAGTTAACTACATAATCCACGCGTGCGTTCATTCATACAGCGCGTAGTTTGAAATCTAAAATGTGTTCAACTGTTTTTGTTGTCTTCAAATGTGTGTTCTTCGCTGTTTCCATGGTAAGTTACGTATTAAAGCTAGTTTCCGAATAGAATAGAAATTGTAATGCGTGTTGCTGTTGAGGGAGTGTGTTGAACGGTGTTGATGTTTCTCCGTTAAGAGGATGCGCGAGTTAACCCGTCGGCCCGTGTTCCAGGTGTACGTTCTGAAGAGGCCACACGTGGACGAGTTCCTCCAGAAGATGGGCGAGATGTTCGAGTGCGTGCTCTTCACAGCCAGCCTAGCCAAGGTGTGGCCGTCTACTCCGCACCACACCCAACAGCACCACGTTAAAGCTACTGGGCTTAACAGCTGATGGGGTCCGGTCCAAAACTCGGCACTACACGCATCTGAATGTGAATGTTGTCTGCATACAGCTCCTTGGTTTTTTGTTTTTTTTTTTTTTTAAGTCCCAACCTGTGCCGTTGCGTTCATACACAAACGACACGGTTTTCATGGCTAGAGGCGTCTTTGAGTGTCTCAAAGGGCTGGTGCTGTCCCCCACGCCCTCTTATTACTATCTCACAAAGACCTTTGGTAAAAACTAGCGCCCTTTTTATGATTAAATTTACCCCCCCCCCCCCCCCCCCCCCTTTTTTTTTTTTACTTAAATCCCACCTGTAACTGAAGCGTCTGAGTCTCTTTCCACGGCGTGGCGGCGCTTGTTGACTGTGATGCTCTATGGAAGCATGCTTTACAGCTTGTGAACGGGGCGTGAACTCCTGCTCTCCTCCTAATATCTGACCCCCCCCCCCCCCCCCCCCCCCCTTTCTGTCTCTGTGTGGCCAGCATATGTTTTAGCTGCTAATGCATGGGTAAGTGTCCACAACTGCCACCACGACTCCATGCACCAGTAGCGTTAGCCCGCTGAGCGTCCTCCCGGACGATGCCGGCTTCACTTGCTTTGTTTTGTTGTTGTTGTTTATAAGCTTGCATTATGTTTACTTGGGACGCTTTGCCAGCTACCGTGAAGTTTCCTTTGTTGCCGTGACGTCTCAGACGCTGCTTTACGTCGTCCTGTGGTTAGTTGTACGTGCTGCAGTAGTCGAGTCGATGCTGTCGTAGATTAGCGTGCGTGTCGTAGCCGCCCTCGTCTTTTGGATGCCCTAGTCTGCCTGTTAGGCTGAGGCCATAAATGGCTTATTGCTTGTTAGCTAGGCTCTTTAAATCTGAAGTGTTTTGTGACTGTATTGATACTGTGAGCGCGCAGGTAAGTCCAGTGAGGTTTAACACACCAGTTTAGTGACGGATGCATGTTCCCATCATCTATTCGAAATCGCTTATTTCTAGACACTTTTTTTCCAGACTGTGAATTTTTCCTTTTATCTTTTTTTCCCTCTTAGTCGTCTACCTACGTATTCATTTACCTCCAGGTTTAGTTCTCTCAGTTCACCCATGTTCTTGTCTGTGAACAGAAACGGGCACAGTGTAACAGCAGTCCGGAGGTACACACTGTCCTCAGCTTTGACTGTGAAGTTGAACTTTAACCTCCCCACCCTCTCTGCCGCAGTACGCCGACCCCGTGGCTGACCTGCTGGACCAGTGGGGCGTGTTCCGGGCACGTCTGTTCCGAGAGTCCTGCGTCTTCCACAGGGGGAACTACGTGAAAGACCTCAGCCGGCTCGGCAGGGAGCTGCACAACGTCATCATCGTGGACAACTCTCCCGCTTCCTACATCTTCCACCCGGAGAACGCCGTGAGTTTCAGCCCACACACTGCAGCTTTCGTCTGGAACGAACCGTTTGCTTATTTGAAATTGACGTAGATTAACCTACGGTTCTTTAATTGACTCGCACAGGTCCCGGTGCAGTCGTGGTTTGATGACATGGCGGACACTGAGCTGATGGACCTGCTCCCGTTCTTTGAAGGACTGAGCAAAGAGGAGGACGTTTACGGAGTCCTGCAGAACTTCAGAGGCAGGTAGCCAGCTGAGCTGCCTCGCCTCAGGGGGGCGCTCCGGAGTAGAGCCTGACGGAGGGCAACGGGAGGGGGCGGGACGATGTTACCTCCATCCCTGTCCTACTCCACCCCCCTCCACCCTGAGGCATCACCCTCCGGCACCTCACCACTCACTACCAGGTTCAGAGCCACGTCTGCCGTGCCCACCAGGGGGACCCGAACAGTGTGATGAAATTCCACTACACACAGACCGTTACTGCTCAAGAGACTCACGTCTTGCTCTCCTGTCAAGTGCTTAACAATAAACCAAAAACACAACTCCTTTTTTTAAATGCGAAAAAAAACAAGCGCATATCTTTGGGTTGTTGCTATGCAGGCAGGCCCTGTGGCCTGTAGACGTTAAAAGGACTGGGTTGTTTTTTTTTTTCGTCGCCCAACCAAGTGCCTTTTTTGAATGTCGTTTTTATGGGAAAAATACATTTTGTATATGGCATATTTCCAGAGAATTTTTTTTTCCAGAATTCTACTCTAAACGGAGGTAGGGGAGAAGATTTTTTGTAAAGGCACTGAGGCCAGATGGGGCTTTTGTTTTTATCTGTCGAGGGTAAATGTTTCTGTCTGTTTTCTTTTGCTTGTGCTATCAGTCAGACGTGGTTTTATCGTTGTTTCTTTGGACACAAATGTTTGTCTTGGGAAAACAAAGGAATGCGTTTGCACTCATTTTATTAAAACCTACGTGGAGGCTTCTTTGGTTTGATGCTGGGCGGGATGGTGGGGACGGTTATCCCGTGCCAAAAGACGGTGTTTCACGCCCACTTCACATCATCACCTGCTGTATCTTTCCAGCAGTGCATGGTTCCATTTAACCGCGTTAACCGACTTTTTACGCAGTGGTAAAATTGGTTACTTGGTTGATTTGGTTCATTTTTACGATGGTGAAGAACATGTCAGAAATTGTTTGGCCGTCTCTGCTTTCATCCGGAGACGATGGTAAATTTGTTACGATGAGTTGAATTTGAATCTACAGACTGCGGTTTAGAGGCGTGTGGATCAGTCTGTGTGTGGCCATGATGCGTGGACACCTTGCAGATCAGCCCTTTTAACCATAATGAAAGGTGGAGTGTTGTTATAGGTGCACCTCTCCTCTCTCAGGATGCATCACTGCAAATGTATCGATTGGTTTTTCTTTTAGCGATTTGTTTGTTTGGCGTTGTAACTTTCACGAAGAGCGTGGTTTGGTAGAGCTGTCCGTGCCTGGCTCGCTTGAATTGTGCCGTCAGGATTTTGAGCCGCGCCCAGTCTCCAGAACCTCGCAGAATCCAGGGTCGTCACCAGAGGGGTTCGGTTTTGCGTCTCCGTGGCGTAAAGTCGGGGGGGGGTTATATCGTAGGCAGGCGCACGGAGACAACCGACCTTTTGGGGATGTACCACACACCTCCGCTGGACCGGGCCCTTGGGTTCGGACCCCGTCGTCTGAAGGGAGAGGGAGCTCGACTGGAGGGGCTCGGTCTGCGCAGGGGCGGCGGCCAGCATGCAATAACCTCCCCACAAGCCCCAGCGCTCGCCACGCCACGGCCCGTCCGCGTTTAGTACATATGCAGGCGATTCGGACGCCCCTCTCCCGTGATTTTGTCCCCGTTCGCTCTACCTCTCCCCCTCCTTCTTCTCTGCACCCAAGGCAAGAGAGCATTTTATCGTTTTCATTATGGTATTCTGTCAGTATTTGGTTTGTAATGTTAAGCGACTATATTATCCTGCTGCTGTTTCTCCCTGGTTTGGCCCTGCTCAGCTTCTTGTGTGGTTTCTGGTTTCAGACCTCGTCCTTTTTAGATATTCATGGTCGTCATGTAGAATTTGAGAACCTACAGGAATGTAGATACATCTTGTTTTATTGGATCCTTCCACCGATTTCTCACCTGTATCGTTCACCTTTTCCTTTCAGGAGCTTTTCGGAAACGAAGCACTTGGTGTTGGTCATGTTCTCTTTCTGTTCTTCCAGCAAGTTTTCCAGTAAAACTTCCACTTCTGACCACTTGCAAAACTGCATTTATAATTGTGAAGCATTACGTCCACATGGGGTCTTGGGTTTTTGACCTCCGTCTCTTCCTGTATTGTAAGACCAGTAATCAACAGTGCTCACTGCAGCTTGAAACCAGTCACAAGGGGCCGCGCTGTGGCATGTTTGCAGTATGTTTCAACCTGAAATGATTCATGGTTTGTTGCAAATTTCCTTCCAGACTATGATGTTATATTAAAGCACCTTTTTAAAAAAAACAGATGCCTTTTGCTTTTGATTCAGCATTTATATTTAAAATGTAATTAATGCCATGTAGTATAAATGTAATATTATAAGGAGTTGGACCTTCTTGAAGTCAGCTTTAACCATAATTAATTCACAAAAGGAAATACAAATTCCAGCGTGTAGTTAAATGGGGGATTTATACATTATTATACAGTACAGTGATATGAATATTTTCCTTAGGCAGGTGGAAAAAACATGTGTTTTAAGTTGGAGAAAGAATCACAATGCAGTTTGTTTATTGAAGCACCAAAAATGGCGTTCCCTTAAGATAACTGAGGGAACGGTACTGTGAACTAGACCACACCATCCAGCTTTCAGTGTATCGTTAAAACCTCCAATTTCAGGATTATTAACTTTGGTCTGCATAGGTGGTCTAGTGTGCACTTATGCAGATTAAAAATAAATAAATATTTTCCCCCCTCATTCTCTATAAAAGTACAGTGTTAGGACTGGTTAGGGGTTGACTGTCAGTTATTTACCAACTGCTCAGAACCGGAGCATGGTGTGGTTTCGTGTTGCAAAACCTTCTCAGATGACTGTGTGTGGGTGGAGTTTGTGACTTGATGGCTCTACACAGTTCTGCTGTAGTGGCTGTAATTTCTAATGCACGTCAAGTACTCCAGATGGCAGCACTAGGGAGACACTAGCACTCATCACCAAATGATAACCTCATTTTTGCAGCTTGGGTAGTGTCGTCCCCCCCCGCAATGCCATGATAATTCTACCGGAAATGTCTGGTAATGATTACAAGTGATATAAATGTGGGCTGGCTATAAAATACCATTCTTTGAGAGTCTGGTGTAGAAGTTGGAGCCATAAAAAAATGGGAATGACTTACAGGAAACCGTATATATCTGTATCAGTGGTGGTTTCATTGCTTTTTTTGCACCACTTAACCTTTGATACCCACTGTGTGCATATTTTTGGGAGTAGATGCTTTAAAAATGTCCATATTTATGTAAGTCATGGACTGGTGAAGACATGAGTTTTATATTTATAGTACTGTGTCTTAATTTTCTCTGCCTGCCCCATCTTGTCTCGTCAGAATATTTGAATACATTTTCAGATTCTCATTGTACCCGAGCTGTACACAGTGAGCCATAAGCCTGTTGAATGGGACGTGTGAATGGCACTCAAACACCCCTATTCAGTATTCAGGAACCCCAAGCAAGTCCTCGTTCATATTCTCGTCTGCTTCCTGCGCACCTGAGATGTGTGTTATCGCTCTGCCTCCTGGTAAGCTGGACGGGTTTGAACATCACCGGAACGTCGGCAACGTGGAGTTGGCGTAGACAGCCCAGCTATTCGGCGTCTGTGACCATCGTGTGAACAAAAAGTCCAGCGGACGAGAGAAGGTCTCCGTTCTCGTTGAACAGGGGCACGTGCCTGTAGCCTGTGGGTGAAAACCAATAACACAGTGAGCAATAATGTTCTCTCAAAAACTACAAACTTTACTTAACGAGGAAGTGTGGGGACTTTTTCCTTGAGTTGTGTAATTATTGTGAGACTGAAAGGTCCTGGGAACTCAAATCTCACGAACGTAAGATGTAAATTGTGGATTTAAATAATGTCAGTTGGGACTTTCCTGAGGTTCTTGTGACTTGCACAGAGGCATGTGATCACTGACCGTTCTGTAGGCTTGTGAAGGGTATCGTGCACTGGCCGATGAAATCGTTGCTGGATACGGCGTCGTAGTCCTCCACAACGAAACGCACCAACGCAAGTTCGGGGACGGACAAGTCAAACTGGAAATAATTGTTCCACATGGGGTTGAAACCTTTGCCAAAGAGAGAGTGTGTTATGTCTTCCCCCATAACTGAGCTTTCTACATGAATAAAAATTCTCTTATGTTCCTGTACCAAATTGTGCTAGAGGTAAAAGTTTCAGATTTTATGAACTAGGAAGGCTCGTGGAATTTATGCACTTCTCCACCAAACTGAGATTGTGAAGTCTTGAGGTGCCCAAGTAATTCCAGGAGATCTACCCTGCGAACCTGATCCACTTAAGACCAGTAGTGTTTGTATATCAAGAGGTGGGTTGGATCTTCCAACATAGCAGCCTCCACAACCAATCTGCAGTCTGGCAGTCTTAATGTAGACAAGTGTGAAGTAAGTGTAAGACTGCTAAGCCAGTGTAAGAAATTGTCATCACTAATAGTGGTGCTTGTCCAAGAAGTGGATCATGTTTCAGTTTGCTACATAGGCAGTTTACTCCTGAATAACAAGGAAATAAGTCACATGAAAACATTTGTGATGACACTGCAAATGCTAGTTGCAGTGTTGTGGGAACCACCATATCCTTATTCCCTCAGTGCTTTGAGGTGAAATAAAAACACCGAAAACCCTATTACAGAAGGGAAAAACTTTCACAAAAGAGGTTTTAGAAAGGTACTGTACTTCCCCAGGAAGCTACGGCTCTTTGGTGTTTGAAACGAAGGTCTTCTAGTTTAAACAGGACCTTGTCATGAGCCGAGTTTCTCTTTGAAAACAGTATGTAATATGCAAACATATTTTCCTTTATGTGCCATTATAGGATAAATATGAAGATCGTCATTTCTTCATTAAGCAGTTAACACGCTGTTCTTGACCATCTAATCTCATTTCATTGGCAGGTTCTGTTAAGGTGTTGGTGGCGTTGGGTTTCTTCACCATTGTTCACAATGTAATCCGTCTCTTTCTCCGCCATATCTGCTGGCACCCCATGGATCTGCACACGCACCAGCGGGTCCACGATGGACGATATCTTTGGGTTTACTTTGGGTAGCTGTTGAGCCGAGATCACCTACCAAGCCGAGCACAAAATAATAAATAAAATGTGGCTTTTGTACAGTATTCAACAGGAGTGAGTTCAGCCTTGTGCAAAATCATTTAAATGTCAAATGATTAAAAATTGTATCATCTTATAATAATGGCATTACTACTGAATTGAACAGTAGGGTATTTGCTTTAATGTAAAATTGGAAACGAAGAGTGTAGATTCACTATATTTAACATACAAGCCCCATAGTAGGAACTCTGTGCAGATTTAAATCTTTTTTTTCTCTCATTTGTCCATTATTTATAATAATAATTATTATACAGTCCTCCTTGGCACAGAGAATGCCATTGCTGTACACATTTTTGGAGAGGTGTTTTGCTGTTCTTTAAAAAAAAAAAAAAAAAAGATGGGAGTATCACACTCCCATCTTAGTGTATCGCTGTCAGGTATGACATTCACTATGATGATGGTCCTGGCTAGATGCCCACCAAACATACTGGTCCCCATCATAGCTAAAAAGATTGATCTCAGTATCATCTGACCAAAGAATGTGCTCCCAATATCCATCAAGCTTCTTTTCAGTTCTTCAGCAGTGTTTAATCTTGAAGGTTTGTGCCAAAGAGCTAGCAAAGGCTTTTTCCTTCAGTGGCATCCATATAGGTTGACCTGTGGCAGAAACTCCTATTTCTGTTAATAATACCTGTATCAAGTCTATAGCATGTGCTTGTTTGCTCTTCAGCGCTGGATGGAGAAGGTAGCACGCTGACCGTGGTGTCATCTTGGGAAGATGGAGACTACGACTCTGGTTAAGATCGTATGGTTTTTTCTACACGTCGCTGCTGCAGATTCGACTGATTATTTTTTTGTTGGCAACCAATCTTCCTGTATCTTTTTCCGTCTTTGTGAAATAATTCAGATTATTCCAGTTCTACTGGCAGTTGTTTTCCATGTGGGGCCATGAAGACGTCGTGCTTCATTCCTCATACAGCAGGGAATATAATGTTCCAGATACATAAGGCCCATAGGACCAGAGATAATGAAGGTATGGTTTTCACAGGCCATTTTATGGCCATGTTCATGCAATAAACTATTAATCAAATTGTTTTTATTGAAAGTACTTTCGCTATTGAGCGATGATACAGATTTGAAACTTTTGACATTTAAGTGACCTCGCACAGGGGCATAGTCACTTCTGTTGTACCCTGTAGGACATTTCAGCTGCCAACCAACCATGTCAGATTATTTTGGCTGCATCCAACTTCCTTAAAAAAGCATTGATGAATTATCACCTGAACACTCTCTGCCTGTATGGATGGGCGATGCTCACCATTACGTGAAACTCCGTGTGCTTGAGCCAGGGTCCCCTGGTTAGACCGACGGGGTCAAACGGGGAATCCTGGCGTCTGAGGAAGGGTGGCTTTAGAACGTAGCCACACATGCCGTTCTGGCTAAACAAACCCTGGTTCAGGTCCATCTCCGGACATGGTGTCTGGAAGTTGAGGGCCACTGAATGACAAAGGTAAGAGCATTACTCTTCACACAGTGGTCATTAAGATATCTGTGACCTGAATAAAGCAACTGCTACAAAACTGGCTTGTGCTATATAAAAAAAAGATTTCGGTATCAGTTTTTTATGGGTTGTCACAATGTAGCAGGTTAAATGTTTGCAATGCTAAATAATCATTTAGTAAAATCAAATAAAAAAAAGATTGTAAATTGTATTGTAAATTGTAAAAGATTGTAAAGATTTTTAGTAATATGAGTATTATGATCCAAGCACTCAATCACTTCTTGCACTGTATGTCATATTGACAATTATTTTATCCAGTAATTACTAGTCTTCCAGTCTACAAGAAAGCCTCACCAGTGATGTAGATTCCAGAGATAATTCAATCAAATGGGTGGACCTTTACTTTCTGACACTACACAACGTCTCTAACACGTGTTCCTGGGTCACCCTCTTAACCGTGCTCCCTACGTTGGCCCCCTGTAGTGTCTCGCATTAGATGAAAACAGTGCTCATCTACACAGCCATAACTGGACCAGTTCCCACATAACTGTTCCCACATAGGGAGTTTTTCTTTGCCACTGTCGCCTTTGGCTTGCTCATTAGGGTTCTGGACCCATAGTATTGTTAACCTTGTAAACCCTGTAAAGCTGCTTTGCGACAACTTGAGTTGTTAAAAGTGCTATACAAATAAACTTTGATTGATTGATTGATTGATAACTAAAGAACCAATCAGATCCTCTTCCTTCGTGTTTCCAGTACTGCTCAACTTGACCCAAGACACACAACACAGGCGCCAAGACTCTAGTCTTGTCTAGTCACCAGAGTGCTTGAAACGAACCTGGTGGCCTTTCCCCCCCGACGAAGACCGAAGACATAACCAAACACGTTTACATTCAAGCCAATGATTTGTTCTGTCAGGAATTTGCTATTCATACCACAACACTATAAAATCACAATGCTTCATTAAGTCAAAATCAAGCTGCACGTGCATTCACAACATCTTGTAGCGCTGTAGCAAGTTTGGTTGTTTTGTATGGGTCTGATTCAAGGTTGCCATATTGTTATCGCCGCAGTACACATTTTAGTCATAACGTGTTGTTGGATGCAGAGTATCAATGTAAAAATAAGACCTTTAAAAACTGAATTTGATGCCTGTAACTCATGAACTCTAAGATCATGGCAGTCCAGTGCTTTGGACTGGAATCAGAAAGTGTTGCAAAGTGACAATGTTTTACTAAACCTACACAAATCTGACCTATATAAATTTGATGGATATTCTGAACACACCAGAGGCTTCTCAAACATCTATTTACGGCTATTTGAAGCCCTCCACAAAGTCTGATTCAAAGTAATAGTTGTAGAAATGTAATTCCATACTGTAAGAAGCACATCTACAAACACAAATATCTCTGGTCCATTCCTCTAATGACACACTACCAACCACCCAATAAATTACTTTAGCAATACAATAACAACAAGGCAGTTAGGCGCATAATGCATATTTTCTGTCTGTACAGTTAATTATTTCAGTATGTGTGCTACATTGCTTTGTTTTATTTCTTTTCAAGCACTCAAACCTTTGTCATCATTCCAGCCAACTCCCAGGTGGTGCAGGTATGTTGAGCATAAAGTTTTGGGGTCAAATCAGGACTGGGTTAAAACTAAAATAAGTTATACATTATTCTAGCTTCAAAAAATCTATTTTGTTGCATTTTATTGAAAGAGCAGAGAAGCCCAAGTTGGTGTACATTCATAGGGATTGAATACGGTAGGCACTGTGCTTTGCAGTAGACTCGGCAGGTTGTAATGTGTTCCTGGGATTGCTGCATGCATGTTTACTATAACGTACTAACCTACTTACTTATTTAGATATTTGTTTATTTATTATTTACCAATCTGGCAGCCGGCGTTCCACAGACACACTGGGTTGTAGTTGGAGGAGTCTGTCCTGAATCCCGAAGGGTAGATCCTACAGAGCTTGTCCACATTATGGAGGATGAACTCATTGGCTGTGTTAAATATAACAGTCACAGGTAACTAAGCTGTTCCTCCTTGGTGGTAAAGGCCTTTAAATATGATCTACACAATAAGCAACAAAATTCAACTGACGTGCTGGTGGCCATTTGCCGTAAGCAGCATCTCCAACTTACCAGACTTCTCTGCAAGCTTCATCGCATCTCCTTCTTTGAATGAGGATATTTCATAAAAGGACTGGTTGTTTCGTGCGTGTTCAAATCCATGGAATTTAACACTTCTGCAGTAGATGACAAGGTCAGAGAGCTCTTTGGCTAGATTCAGCATCTTTGATTTCTGAAATGATAAAGGAATAATTACTGATATCGACGACAGTCGAGTTAGAGGAACCAAAGTAAAGTTCACACGCATCCATGCAATAGACCGAAGGAGTTCACTGGTGTTGCGGGATCTCAGTGTAACACCTCTATGTTAGATGAACTCCTCTGGGTATCTTCCTCCTCGTCATCGTCGCGGCTGTCTTCTTCTTCCGTCACGACTTCTTCCTCCTCCGTTTCCTCATCCAAGAACAAGGCCTCCAGCCTATTCAGTCGTTTCCCTTTCACCAAAAAACGGCCCTTCAGCTCCTGAGGGACACAGTGTTGACACGTGTAGTTGTCATTTCACCCCGCTAGTGAAGTGGCTATCCATTCGTTCACACCCACCTCCTGAAGATCTATCATACTGCCGGGTTTGCCACCACATTAAGTATCTCTGAAGACAGTATAGCTTCAGCAGGGAGGTAGACCTCCAGGAGCATATTGGTGACCACAGCTTTGAAAGAAAATGTCCTCTGGCTAAGAGAAAATGAAGAAACTTACCAGAAAGAAGCTTGGGAGACCTATTTAACATTATACAAAAGGGAACATGCAAACAGGTCACCCAAGCTTTCACTGCGTGTTTGTGAGGCTAGCATTTTTTTTTGTGAACTGTACCTTAAAAAATGAAAGCAGTGAAGTTTTAGACATACATGTGACCCAAAGAGGATCAGTAGTGAACTCCATTGCTAAAGTAGACCCAGAACCAACACCACACCTTGACTGAGGTGAATAGACGTGCATAATAGGTAAGCTACAATTACCCCAAGCAATAAAAACAACTCCTCAGTCATTACGGCTGATGTGTCAATGCGTCATCCCAGAAAGCGCTAAGAAAGACCGTAACGAAATGCTGTCATGTGTACGCCACCATCCCTAAATAATTCAGATTTTTCAGAATACTCGGGTGGATAATGTAGTAGTTGTAGGAGGTAGCTGAGAATCAAAGAGTGAGATATGACACAACACAGAAGTGCAGCCATAATCCATCTTGTTAGATAATGGAACTGACCAATTAGATCTATAACATCGTAATATAAATTAATATTTTACTCTTGATTGCTGTATTTAAGTCTGGTATAGTGTACAGTTATTACACCATTTGGCCACCGCAGTCTCTGACTGAATGTCAAGGTTTTAGGTTAAACGGTCATCCTGCATCTATTCAGGAAACAGAGGTGGTTTAGCAGCTATTTGATTGTCTCATTGGTTCTTTCAAAGTTACCCAGGAAACGGTAATGCGCCCTTTTAGATCGCAGCCAATCTTATGAAGAGAGGATTCTGCTGCCACCAATCAGAATGAAGTGATTTGTAAAACGCAACATGATGTTAGCCATGGTTGGCTAAAGTGCTCCTGAAGACACCTTGAGCTTTGAGCTGTGACTCACCTCTGGAGAGGGCAACTCCGTGGGCATGTCGTCCCTCAGGGGTTTAGTTATCAGGGCATTCCCCAGAATGGTGACCATGTGCTGAGCTATCAACCTCTGCTGATCCACACTGCAGTGGGTCTCCAAGGACAGGATAACTGGATAATCTGAAGTCTGAGAGAAAGTGTGGGAAGGGCGTTACATGCATGCTGACTAATGCGAAACTCGCTGTTGAACATAAAACCACCGTGACCGTGTCATAGTGGTCATTGACATCAACATCTCTGAATGACTTGAACCATTAGCATGGTCATGGCAATGTTCTACAAGCACTGTAAACTGTCAAATATCCCACACATAAACTCATATTTTTCTATCCATTTTGGATAAATGCACAAAAATAGGAAATGAAAGCAAACCTTGAAGGCATACTCCTTGATGGCTTTGATGGTATCTTTGAAGAGGATCTTGGAGGTGAGGGTGTAGCCATGGTAGATAACTGGCTCCCCGTCCGAACCATCCCAGATATCCAGCTCCACGCAACGACAGCTTTTCATTAAGGCTCTGTCAGGAGGTTATTACAGCTGTAAGTTAGGTGTAATAAACATTGACTACAGGCCAACAAAGGGACTTTATTCAGGAGCCTTTTGGGGCATAAATATTGTTTATCTTGAGGATTCTGGCCTGTTCGTTGTTCTAGCGTGTTTCCTGTGTTTGTCTGTGAACGTTATGTCCCACACACCGTATGTAGGCTTCGGTACTGCTAGGGCCTTTGATCTGGTCCTCCAGTAGGTAGGTGTTGTGTGAGGAGGAGATGAAGTAGTGGCTCAGTGGCTGGTTCATGTCCTGGTACACGCTCTTGTGAGCTGGCTTCATTACCAGACCCTCGGGCTGTTGTAGGTACCGTAGGAACCCGTCCTTTGTCATAAGCTGCTTCGATTTGGCTTTGGGGGCAAAAGAAACATGCGTATGTGTGTGTGAAACTGCACGGCCTCGTCACAGATGAACGTTACACAATGAACGTAAAAACTCAGAGGATTCAAGAGTTGATGGACTCAGCGTGAAGAGTGTACCTGCATCGTCTAGTTCATATTTCTCGATGAGCTGGATGGCATAAGCCAGGTCCACCTGTTCCTTCTGCTCTTTCAACAAGAACTCCAGCAGGTTTGCGGCACTCATGAGTCCACTGGTCTTGGCATACTCTTCATAGATCACATCAATCTCTTCCCTCTGGGTCAGAATCTCATAAAAATGCTTAATTTCCTGTAACTCCAGAAAACCACGATGGGACTCATCACATACCTGTAGAAGGAGAGAGAGAGAGAGGCGGCTTCAACCACAAAAAGTGACTGTGAATTGTGCATATTGAGTTACTGATAGCCAATAGGGTCATTTCATTTTTAATTAGTTTGTGATAAAGCTATCACCTCAAACAGCAGCTTGACGTAGTTGTCGTCCACCTCTATGTTGATGTTCTTCAGGAAGGTCTTTAGCTCCTCCTGGCTCATCTTGTTGTCGCCGTTTATGTCCGCTTTGCGCAAACAGTTGAAGATCCAACTAAAGGTCTAATGTAAGGGCAGAACCTCCATAAACACGCCACATACCCCCACGTACAACAAACCACGTACAACATGCCACATACAACACGCCACGTACAACAAACCACGTACAACACGCCACATATAACAGACCACATATAACACGCCATGTACAACATGCCATGTACAAGAGGCCATGTACAATACGCCACGTGCAAAACACGCCACGTGCAATACGACACATGCAACAGGCCACGTACAACAGACAACGTACAACATGCCACGTACAACATGCCATGTACAACACGGCACGTACGAGAGACCATGTACAACACGGCATGTACAACGAGCCACGTGCAACACGCCACGTGCAACATGCCGCATGCAACAGGCCACGTACAACACGCCACGTACAACACGCCATGTACAAGAGACCATGTACAACACGCCACGTGCAACAGGCCACGTACAACAGGCCACGTACCACAGGCCCATGTACCACAGGCTACGTACCACAGGCCACGTGCAACAGGTCACGTGCAACACGCCACCTGCAACACGTCACGTATAACCAGTGGTGGACAGTAACTAAGTAAATGTAATTAGTTACTGTACTTAAGTAACATTTCCATGTATCTGTACTTTACTCAAGTACTTTTATTTGGTAAGACTTTATACTTTTACTTCACTACATTTCAAAGCGAAAATTTGTACTTTTCACTTTGTTACATTTACAGAAACATCTCGTTCCTTTTTCATTTTTAAATCAACGTTTAATAAAATACCGAAAGGTAAAAGTGTACCATGTCACAGACTATAACCAATCAGCGCTCAGTAAGAGATTAAGATTTGTACGCTAAATGGCTGAGTATCTGACATGGCTGCAACAGATGTCTTCCCCCAACACCCCTGGCCTTATTTAGCCGAAGTGTTTGTATTCCTCGAAAAGAAGAATTATTCGTATTCCTCCTCTGCATTCCGAAGAACACATCGCTGTCATCATTTATGAACTCGCTGTCAAACTTGAAAAAACACATCGAAGTAAGTTCACCATTAGATTAGTAGGTTTATATACCCCGGTTAATTATATCACATTGAAGTACACTACATTTAACAGATGCTTTTATCCAAAGCAGTGTGCTAGTACCCGAATTGCAATCTGTGGAGATGCTAAGCGCCAGTTTAACACAGGAGACTCCCACATCAAACGTTAAAGCCGGGGACACATACACGCGAATTTGGCCAAGCGAAGCGAACTTCGCAATTTATTCCTATGAGGGAGGCGAAGGCAAGTAAATATGAGCGAAGCAAAATTATTAAAATTATTAAAATTATTATCAGGGTTGGGGGGCGGGGCGGCGGCATGTGTGTAAAATGTTGGCGGGGGGTGGGGGTGGGGGTGGCGGCGAGTGTAAATTGTTGGACACAAATTAAGTATTATGTCACGATCGATCGCCAGTGGTTGGCGCCACAGTGAACTAGTAACTCATTGAATCATAGATGTAGATCAGATGTAAATAAACTAGATTTTTTTTCAGTGTGAGAAATCGAATGTATGTGAAGTGTAGTGCGAGTGAAAACGGTCTCTGGTAAAGACAGTCAATGCGTGTGTCTCACGCTCATTGCGTGAGAGTTGGCAACTCTGATTATTATTATATTAATTATTTGGCCAAGTTTAATATTATGAGTTCAGTAGCTTCTAGCTTCCCTGTCCCGCCATGTGGTGGACAACATAGAACCTCAGAAAAAGTCCCCCAAGCTAGGACTGAAGTGGCCGGTTCGAAATAACTGTTTGGTGGTGAATTATGTTTTCATATTAAACGGTTTGTCCACTTGTCTACCTTTCTAGTGTGAATTATTAATATGGATAAAGTTTGGAGATGAATGTTGTGAGGATAATATAGGCTAGTTTTGTGTATTTTGTGTTTGCTAGGCAAATGTAAGGCACTGTTTCCTGTTCACTTTTTGATCGAGTAGGCCTAGGGGTTTTGATGTGACGCTAAGAAAAAAAAGGTTTTTACTTTTACTTTTAATACTTAAGTATTTTTGAAGGCAGATACTTTTGTACTTCTACTCAAGTAAAAAATTGAGGTGAATACTTTTACTTTTACTTGAGTAATATTCAATGCAAGGTAACTGTATTTTTACTCAAGTACATAATTGCTGTACTTCGTCCACCACTGCGTATAACATGCTACATACCACAGACCATGTTCAACAGACCACATGCAACACGCCACATGCAACACGCCATGTACAACAGACCATGTACAACAAACCATGTACAACATTCTGGCCTTTTAAGTATTGGTAGTGTTAAGGTTGGTAATATGTAGATATTGTTTGCAATAATGATGCTACGTATGTGTAATAAGTCTGTATTATCTGTATTGGGCAGCCCAGTTGTACAATTTATATTATGATGTGAAGCTTTCAAAACAGTGGGATTTTCATGTTTAGACCGCATTAAAGGGTCTTAGATGGGTTATCATGACATGATAGCTAGAGTGGCCTAATAATACCAGCATACTTCACGTTTAAAGTAAATGACATTCTATGAAACCCATGGCAACGTTGAGGATACTGTTCAGTTTTCTGACGCTGGCTGAGGCTCTTCAGGTTGGTGATGACCTTCTGCAGGCCGGAGACCCAGTGTCTGGCTTCCTCTTCGGAGGCGGCGACCAGGTCCAGGTTTTTACGGCGGCCTTTGAACAGGATTGAAAAGGCCCTCATCTCCAACGCCTCTTCCGTGTACTTCCTAAGACCCTCCGTCTGACGGCCGGGCCGCACGCACTCTATGTCCTCGACGGAGACTGTGGAGCGCAAGAAACACACGGCATCCTTCTGGATCTGTGCGAGATCATGGTCGGGACCAAACGGGCCAGAAGACCTTCAAGAGCCGAGTATGTAAGGGAGCAGTCCCAGAACCGATTACTCTACTCACTGGACTTGCAGAAACAGTTGGTGATACTGTAGCACTTGTAGACATGACAACTGAACTTTGATCCAATCTAATACGGCAATTTCTAACAGCATATGTACACAGCTGTTTGCTCTCTGTACATAGGCTGAGATTTTTTGAATGGCTCTAACACCTCACCCAGGTAAAAGCAATAAAAGTCTTACTTAAATTACTTAGATTATGTTACTTAAATATAGTACTTAAGTACTATATATATATATATATATATATATATATATATATATATATATATATATATATATATATATATATATATATATATATTAGTGCTGTCAATTCCAGGTGCCGCGATTAAAAGTCCTCACCACTTAAACCTCATAAAAGGTAAGGACATGACAGAATCAGACGGAATCAGACGGAATCAGACAGAGTCAGACGTGAACTTTTGCAACTCAAACATGTTTGCAATGACAGGAAACAGGACTTGGGCCGTTTCCTGTCACAGACACGCCCAGAACAGGAGGGACAGACCAGCACTCCCACCGCACACAGGCAAAGAATCCTCAACAAAACACACACGGGGGACGGGCTCACATGTCTGTCGAGGACGCAGGGCCTTATTGGTCTCGTGCCACATGGTCTTGCAGTCCTCTTGTAGTTTGTAAAAGCGTGTCTTCTTCCAGGAGCCAGAGCGAACCTTCAGAAGATCTGCGCCACTCAGGAGAAACTGCAAATCCACATCTCCTTCCATACCTCAGGGAGGAACAGAAGACGATCATCTTTATTTATAGAGCATTGTTGTAGTTTCAAAAGTTTATGTTGACAAGTTAATAAAGCACAATACTAAATAAACAAAGATATGATAAACTAACTGCAAGCTCACCCAAAATCAAACTATTAAAACCAAGGGTGCATAATATTCTCTGGAACCCAATTCCAGATTTATATTTATATAAGAAATTTATTAAATTAATTGATCTTTCACCCGCTACAACTGCAAATTATCCTAAACATTGGCCGCGAAATAGGAAACCAATGCAAACTGAATAAGACCAAATGTACGTATTCTGACATTTTTCTGATGTAAGGATGCAGGCTCTCACATTTTGAATAAGCTGACCTAACAGAGGTGGATAATTTAATTAACAGTTTGTTTTCTTAACAAAGACAGTGGGACAAACAGATGTTAACATGCTGTATGAACTAATGAAGGAATCTTTCAAGGAATCTAAGGTCGCTTTACAATTAACGTACATATTTTCCAGTCAGTCACATGCCGGTGAGAAGCGGCAGCCAATCATATATGGCGTACTCTCAACTGGAAGACTCATCCCCCTTGAGGATTGAATCGCACGCAAGGAGAGAGGACAATACCCAGGACAGAGCACCATCCACCACAGGGCATGCACACACGCAGTCATTCACACACACACACACACACTCACGTTATTAGGTTAGGTATCACGCTGACACACACAATCATTCACGCTCACAACGACAATTTGGTGACCAAAATTGCTAGTCAGATGTGCTAACCACCAAGCCGCTGTGTTGCCCGACATGGCTCTAGTAAGTTAACGTGGAAGGTATCAAAGCACGTTACACTTTCTCAGAACACATGTAGCACACATCCTTTTTTTTATCCATTTGGTCATAATGTGCCATTTTAGAAATGTTACTTTCATAACTCAAATGATGAACCATCACAGACTGAAGTCTTTAATATTGATTTGAATATATAGTACGCCATCATCCTAAATCGTGGAGATACATGGCACGCCAATACTTTAGATTCTAAAAATTAAGAAACACAAACAAATTCATAATGTTCTGTCAAATATGATCCAAGCCAGGCAAGAACGTGCCATTCTAAACATTTAACATAAGAAGAAAATAAATAAAGTGTTAATATAATAATCGATAGCAAGACAGTTCAATAGACCTAATAGTTTGAATAATGTCAGTTGGTACATCAAAGTGGCAACACCCCATCACTCCAGGAAGTGTTTCCCACTCCAGTCCAAACACTCTACGTTTTTTCACATCAGTTTCCAGTACATCTCAATCAGGTATTCAGGATACAGGTTTGGTTCAGGTGTGTTAGGAGATGTAAAAGAGCAAAGTGATTATTCAGAGTGCCAGGAAAAGCAGTGCCTATTTAAAACAATATCTTCAAATGGTTTCAAAGCCCCAGGGAGTTATTAATATCACTTTGGAATGAATGTTGATTTTACAGGCACAGAGAATGCACAGCATGAATAATTGGTGACTTTTCACTCTGTAAATATGGGTGTACAGTGGACAGTCCTAATCTTGGGGAAAGCTTGTGTGAGCTTTACCAAGGGTGAGGTTTGCTTAGTCCTGCGTGTGCCTTGCTTGTGCCAGTCCTGTGCTCGTTTGAACACGCTTCAGGTAGGAACATCCTAAATAAGACTAGCAAACTAGCAAAAACTAGTGTTCTCGGACAGGTCTCAAAATCAGCATGGGTAACTCCGTAGGTAAAGAGTCAGGCAGTCCTGCTTTTGCTCGTACTGTACACTGTGTGTTCTGGTTGAGCAGGAGAGCAGGCTGAATCCTGGACAGAGGCGTGTCAGTTCTGCTCATTAGAATATTTGGATCGTGCCCTCACAGTTCTTAGTCTGATTAGTGAATTCAACTGGTGTTTGAGCAGAACATATTGACTTTGCTATATGTTTAACACTCATGTTTAGAATCATACAACTATGTTTTGAACTAGGTTTCCTGGGCCTTTAATCCATATGTGTTGCATTAAGAAAGCTAGATTTAGTCTGTGAATAAATCATGTTCAAACATAGTCTGGAGTAAGAGATCTTATGCTCCTTAACCCTGATTCACATTAAAAATGCTAACTAAACACAGGTACATCCAAGTCATTACACAGCTCATTACACATGGACGGTAGCCCCGCCCATACCTGATGGTTTACGATCTCTAAACTCACTCTTGACTAACAGGTCGTTCTAACGTTCTGAAGACGTTCTAACGTTCTAACCATGACGTCCTAACGTTCTGAAGACGTTCTAACGTTCTAACGGTGACGTTCTACCGACGTTGTACCGGATTCGCATTCGCATGACTGCTTGAGGCGTTCCACTAACAGCATTAGTGTGAAGAGTGGAGAAATTAAAGCCTACTATGAGAATTTAAAGGCTTCTCTATGTAAAAGTCTATAATTCGAACTAATTTCTTCTCAAATAAGCATGTCGTTGCATCCCGCTAATCATCTTAGGAGCTCTTTCGTTTCATACTGACCATGGATCGTGTTACAATGCAATAACCATGCAAAACGTCATGTTTTAAAAACTTCACTCTAGCCATCTGACACCATAAGAAAAAAATTCATAATTTACAAATGCTTAATTAATATGTTGACTCAAACTGCATTTTCATATAAACATTATAGAGCACCGCGATGCTTGTTGTGGTCTAGAACGAGAAAACGGAAGTATGTGTTGTGTTGCTTTAAGGTGTGTGAGTGGGCAGGTGTTGCTATGCAAGTGCAAATATGTCACTTTATGGAAATTATGTGATTAATAGCTGTCGTAAAGTCGTAAACTCGGAACAGAACCGATTAAAGCGATTAATGAAAACATAACCTACAGCTAACTGTTGAAGAACATCGCGGCACACACAATAACGCGCGCGCCGGTAACGTCTCCTATGACAGCGCTCGAGCCTTAAACACTCATCTTACCCAGGAGCCTCAAGTTGAAATTTGTAACATGCTTGCTTCGCATATTACGGAGTAATTCCTCAGACTCTGTCCTTTCCAGCTGCCCTTGTATGCAGTGCATCTTGGCACTTTCCTCAGCAGGAACATACAAAACTCGATGGTGTGCGTGCTGTATGACTAAAGGAAGTTGGTGCTCGGATCTGTCCTGGGGCGTGTAACATCCAAAGTTCACTGCTTGAATGACACTACGAGCACGTATGTCCCACGCGTGGACGCTGCATCATGCGCGTGCCTGGACTGTACTGAGACCAGGGACACTTGTGGTTGAGCGTTGATCTGTAGATTACAGGAACGTCGACAATTTCCAAATGTTTTGCATAGAATATTCATTCAAAGCTGAAAACGAGGAGACGATGTAAACTTGTTTGGATATCATGTATGTAAACTACATGTATGTAAACTACATGTATGTAAACTACTAATTATGTGGTCTTACTGTCTAGCTGTTTTATGTGAGGAAGGACAAGTGACTAGTGAGAATGTCGTTATGGCAGGACCGTCTGTCTTCAAGGAGCAAACAGTCCGTCATGATCACTTGGGAGGCAACATGTCTATAAAAGTGACATTCAATCACATATCTTAAACAAAACTTTTTTGTCGTGCAATTTAGTAACACACAGCATAATGTTGTTGTTATTGTATTGATAACTGTTACTATTATTTAACAGTTATCAACTATAATTATAAATATAATATAATTATTTCTGAAAATAAATATATTGTAAAATAAAGTCTTGAACTGAAAAAAAATGTAATTGCCTGTGCACATTAATGATTAATGTTTGCGTTCTAAGCAAACTGAATGGCCTTTTTTTCTGAACACCCATCCTAGATGATCCAATTTGTGATATGGTCGTCACAAATATTTTATTTAATGCAACAGTACCATGATTATTCACATGGGAAATTTAACATACAAAAATATCTGTAGGCTATCAGTTCATTATTTTATACAATGGTAATAAGAAAACTTTTTTATTTTCATTTTATGTAGCCAGACAACGACTGAATAGCGAACCCGATCTTTGGACTTTTTATTTAAAAAATATTTTATGTCTCTTTGGACTTAAAGCGAACGAACGTCCACCAGGTAGGTCTGAACGGTGCAGTGTAATATCTGTAAAGTTTGTGGATTCGAGGTTGACATTAGATGCGCTAACGCCATCTAGTGTCAAAATAATGCGTAGAAATGTTTGCCCAAAACACTGCCTGGAAAGATAAACTGACTCATAACGGTAGGAAGCAAAACTTTTAAAACTACTGGTAGCATGTTTGATGCGATTCTTTGTCTTTGGATGGCTCGGTCGTTGAGAAAACATAGATGTCATCAGACTTAGTAATGATAAATAAAGATTTAATTACACGCATATTCAGAATTGTTTGTTTAAGACGTTGTTTGCACAAGTGCTAATAGGCTTACAAACTCTCATTGCTGACAACCAAGACAAACTACTATGATTTTGTTTACATCAAAAATAGACGTATTTTAAATTGTGGACATGTTATTGTGAATGTACAATTGTCGCCGCTATTATGTCTAAGGCACCGTCTACAAATTACATTAGCCGATACGATCTTTTAAACGGTCCAACAAAAATTTCTACATAAAGTATATACTATGCAACAACCTACAACTCTTTGGTGGGTATTTATACCTTTCACCAATTTGTGGCGCCGAATCGCTTATTTCATTTTGCAGTGACGCACAACGAGGTTTTCTTATGGTGCGTCAAGGATAGACATGAACCCGTGGAGCTGTCCATGGTATCCCTCTGATAAGGATCAATGTCATTCAATAAAAATAGTTAACTAGCTAGAATTTGCTTAGCAAGTGAACTGTAACGTCAGTCCACTGGGGGACGGCGCTACTTCCCATGAGCCCCTGCGGCTCCGGTATTGTTGTGTAATGTTGGTGCATATATTTTTATTAGTTATGTATTTGGTTATGTGTGTTATGAATGAATGAATGATGTTATGTAGCTTGAGTCCTCCCGTATTGGTTTATGTAGTTGTACTGCAGGGGTTCTCAACAGGTCTCAGCCCGGGACCCACATTTTCTCATTGTCATTAAGTCGCGACCCAGTTTTATACAGTACAAGTCAAGTCAAATTTATTTATATAGCGCTTTTCACAACACACGTTGTCACAAAGCAGCTTTACAATCATATGGGTCCAGATCACTAATGAGCAAGCCAAAGGCGACAGTGACGAGGAAAAACTCCCTATAGGATGGGGATTAGGAAGAAACCTCGGGAGGACCACGACTCAAAAGGGAACCCATCCTCCATTGGGCGGCCCGTTAACACAAGTTCGTGATCGCAGGGTGGTTTCAAAGTTCTACAGCAACAGTCCAGGCTCCTGTTCCCCGGCCAAGCAGCCTCAGTCCCCTCGGTGCAGGCGGTGGGCCTCAGGTGGGCCAGCATCAGCACGACCCCTCGTGGCAACGGCTCATCCAACCCCGGCATCAGCACATCCACCGACAAGCCAGACCATCCCCCAGGTGCCTGCAGGTGCCTGTATCCAATCGTCTTGGGTAGAGCCATGCAAGAAGATAGAAATACAGACTGAGTGGATATGAATTTAAACCACCATTGATTTAAATGTACGTAGCTCACGTGCCAGTGATGAGCATGTGGCTCCGGCAGACTAATCTATAGCAGCATAACTAAAGGGAGGGGTTCAGAGGTGACCACAGTCATGAGGGCTCACTGAGACATTGCTTTCCAGTCAAGTCATAGTCACAAATAGAGTGATGCCAAGACACAGCTGGATGACAGCATCAACATCTCAGATCACCAGAAATCTCAACGTATGGAGCCCCTACACCTTACAAGAGGAATATTAGCTGAAGGCTTGATTAAATAGGTGAGTCTTAAGTCTAGATTTAAAGATTGGAACTGTGTCAGAATCTCGGATTGGAGCTGGAAGGCTATTCCATAATTGAGGGGCTTTAAAAGAGAAAGCTCTGCCTCCGGCTGTAGTCTTACAAATTTTTGGAACTAGGAGAAATCCAGCATTTTGGGTTGTAGTTGTAACAATTTAACAGGGGTGACGCAATAGCGGGTTTTGAATTTTTAATTTAAACAAAGACCATAAGGAACAAGAGAGAATAACTAAAGGACAGGAGAATACACACTAGACCAAACATAAGCTAGACAGCACGGCAACCAAGCAAACACACTAATAGAAACACTACTTGAAACACAATGCAAGAAATAAACTTTAGACACACCACAGGAAGGACTACAATAATGGACAAACAAACAATACTAAAGCATGACAACCATAACACAAACAGGACTGAAATAACTGAAAGACTAAAAAGCAAGAAGACTAGAACGCACAGGGAATGCATACACAAACTAGAAGCGAAAGACAAAGGCTACAACCTAACTACTAAGGGGAACAGAGTAACAGGGAGAAATATACAAGATGTGAAGAAAACACGACTACCAAGGAACAACTACATAAACCAGCAAATAGACATGAGAACTAAAACAGGGAAGACAAAACAGAACAAACCAGACCAGTACACAGGAGAAACAAAGGGAGGGTACAGGCTACTGAGCGCGGAGAGCAGCATAGACCGGAGCGTGCAGGAAACATGGCAAACACAAATACAATGACCGACACGGGAGCAAAACACTAGGGAGTTTTTATACACAGAGACAAGACGGTGAAACAAGACTCAGGTGTGTGGGTACTAACGATGAGGGCGTGACAGACAGACGGAGGAACGAATGGGAGCGGGGAGCTAGGCGGGACCAGGGAGGAGGGAGGGGCTGGACGTGACAGTAGTAAGCAATGAGTTCACTCAGATATTGTGGGGCAAGACCATTTAACGCCTTATAGGTTAACAGAAGAACTTTAAATTCAATGCGATATTTAATCGGACGCCAGTGTAATGCGGCGAGAGTGGGACTAATATGATTGAATTTCCTAGCCTTGGTTAGGACTCTAGCTGCGGCATTTTGTACAAATTGTAGCTTCTTTATAGACTGTTTAGAGCATCCAATTAGAAGACTATTACAGTAGTCCAATCTCGACGAGACAAAAGCATGAACTAGCTTCTCTGCGTCAGCTAATGAAAGTAAGTGTCTCAGCTTGGCAATATTACGTAAATGGAAAAAGGCAGCCTTAGTGACATTGCATACATGTCCGTCAAATGAAAGATCAGAATCAATAGTGACACCTAAACTTTTTGCAGTAGATTTAGGTGTTACTGAAAAACCATCTAGGGTAAGGGGAATATCAGCCCAATTGCTTCTAGCAGCTTTAGGCCCAAGAATCAGCACCTCAGTCTTGTCAGAATTTAGTTGAAGAAAATTAGATCCCATCCAGTTTTTAATGTCCTGGACGCAGTTCTCAATCGTGAGAGTTGTAGTGATATCATCTGGATTAGAAGATATATACAACTGAGTATCATCTGCGTAGCAATGGAAGCTAATACCATGCCTACGAATGATAGACAGTACAAATGTTATAACAAATTAAAAGGGTAAACAATTGGTGGTTACCATGGCAACAAGATGGTTCTCATGCTGGGCTACAGACTAAAAAATTACTCAAGGAGCCAGAAGGTCCTAAAAGGAAAAAATCAGGCGCCAATAACTTTTTCTAGGTGCCATAATATAAACTAATAAGCACTCACATCAGGTCAGCTGTTATTTAGGATCTCTGTCATCCAACATGACTCATGTCTTTCTCTTCCTTGTAACTGTGGTTAGGTTGGTTTCATGTTCGCGTATTCGGAATTAGACATGTTTTAAATGTACTACTATTACCGTCTACAAATGACCTTAACATGGACAAAAGTGGCAGTCGTAAAGGCCCCAGAGCACTGCGCACTCTGTTTTTCTACAAATATTTAAATATTTTTTTAACGATTCTACATAAGATAAAGACAAGTTGTATAAATATTAAGTGCACATTTTGTGAAATGTTTCAATAGCTTTAAAAATGTCCATCATAAGAGCACAAAACAAGTTATAGTACATTAAGTGCATCCTAATCAACAACCTTGTTTTGTGGACTTATGATGGACCATTTAAAAGCTATTGAAATATCTGAAAAAACTGACCACCACACATTGGTGCAAGCTATAAATACCCATATTTTAGTTGTAGGTTGTTATTAAAGATGAACTTAATTTAATCCAATACCTTTGGTGGTCTTAGATGGACCATTTAAAAGCTATTGAAATAATTGCAAAAAACACAGTGCGCAGTTTGGGGCCTTTACGACCTCCACTTGGACAATATTGAAAATGGACCTTGAAAGTGTCGTACATGTACTTGAATTCCACCTTGTAAAGGTGGATGAACCCTGCAAACAGAGCTGAAGAGCGGAACGCGACCTCGACCCGCCACAGCGGAGCCCCCGCGATTGCTACCCGTATTTTCCAGATTATAAACCGCTACTTATTCCCTCACGCTTTGAACCATGCGACTTATAACAGGGTTGCCAACTCTCACGCATTGAGCGTGAGACACACGCATTTGACCGTTTTCACACGCTCTCACGCCACACTTCCGATATCTCACGCCGAAAAAAAATATCCAGTTTATTTACCTCAGATCCACATATATGATTCAATACGTTACTAGTTCGCTAGCTCTGGCGCCATCCACCGGCGATATAACACTGAATCTGTGTACATTCAGGTTAAAATCTCACTCCAAGCGAACGTCAAAAGTTGGCAACCCTGTTATAATGAGGTGTGGCTTTTCTGCAGATGTTTCTTCACCCGTCAGGGGTGGAACAGAAAGTTAATCAGGTGCTCATTTTCATTTAACACATGCAAGCAGCAGACACAACGGAGAATTTTTTTCAAACGAACGTGTTGTGCCGAATTCCGAGTCCCCTCATTTGCACACACATAAAAACGCTACAGATTATATTCCGGAGTTACAGTGATTTTAACTTAGTTCATTGAGCACTCTAGTTTTGTCCTAACTAGATATTTAGACATAATACTGCTGTAATACTGCAAAGTCGTGGTCAGAGGTGAACTTCGTATAGCCAGTGTGTATTTTATTTTAAATAATTAACACCCTTGAGCAGTGGCGTGCACACATAGACAACCAACTCTGCCCTTTATCAACGAAAGTGCCGTTATATGCCATATCATATGATATAGGTAAATGACGGACGTAGTATGTTCGAGGTTATGAAAACTGCCCAGTCGCCTACTGAAAGAACGCACTGCTTTAAGATTTGAGCAGAACGTAATGCATTGAAATCTAATGCCTACTGCACGGCATTTCGGACGGAGCCACGGATCCTCCAACGTTAGAGCCTTAATATGAGGTTATCCGAATTGAGCATTTGGAACAGGTGAAGTGCACAGGTTTCTCCATGTAATCTGTCTGCGCAGTCCAAATACGATGTTAACGCAGTCTAGAACCGATATAGACCATAAAATCTACAGTATTAATGCTGGAAGCATGTTTGGACTAACATATGTTTGAACTTTACTGACCTTTTATTTGAAACTTGGAGGGACTTCTGAGATTTTGCCTCTGTGATTTGTTGAAGCTCTTTGGGTATGTCCCCTTTATCAGAAACAGGTATCGTGTCCCACTTCACTTCTCCTCAATTGCACGTTTAACTGACAACTGAGTATCGCAGAAATGACTGCGATGAGTGCAAGCGTCATTAACATTTCATGGTTATTTACTTGTATTTAATAAAATTGATTCAAAATGTAAAATAGCCCAACTGAACGAACGTCAAAGGTTAAGAAGTGCTATTTTCAAGGTCAGTCAACTAAAACCATTTAGGATGGAATGATAAAAGAGAGCACAGTTATTTACTGGCAAGGATAAAACAAACTGACTAGCAGACATTTGGAACCTCCACGTATTAGAAACAAAGCAGTAGTGATATTTCTCAGGTCTTTCCGAGGATATTCACAAAAATATTTAATAATTGTTGACAAAAAAGTAAATTGGCAAAATAAATGGACAGTCCTCATTGTGAATTCAAGAGAAAAAAATGCTGACAACGCAAAATTATAGGTGTACGTTGTACACTGACATGAAAATACCTAAGTAGGACATTCGATGGGTAGCACAGATTTTTATAACACCGGAGTGGATCTGATACATGTCCAGGGCCAGAGTGGGTGTGATAAATGTCCCGGCCCAAACTACTGAGATTAACATGGGACAGCCCAATGTGATTTGCACTTGAAGACTCGGCCAATTAGTAGTTTTAGTTATTAATTAACTGTCACTATGACAACACGGCCAATTAGTAGTTTTAGTTATTATCTAACTGCGTCCCTACGACAACACGGCATATGAAGTCACAATGCAGGAGACCTATAAAAGTCGCCACAGACAGTGTTTAATTTAACCACAGATGGTTTGATCGTCACCGAGGTTGAAGTAGCGACTACAGCGGTTCAGCGATATCTTGTGCGACTATTCCAAGTGATCATCAACAAATCAACAAATGATGAGGGTAAGTTCATGTTCCTTTGAGCTTTTTCCATAATCTCACTTTAGTCCGAGTAAGTTCGAGAGAGCCGCTTCTCAGTTTATTTATTGAAAATGACATTCATCGTCGAGACAGTTCTCTAAAGTTGCTTTGTAGCAACAGTGATTGTAGAATATTGCACAAAAATAGAACTAAATTGCTTTCGACCACAAATGGCGACTCACATTAACATTAATTATCCGGTTACATCCCAGTTACTTCATTTTACGGCCTCTTATCACATTTAAGATGTGTAACCAATTAATATTGGTTATTAACCATCTGAGGTCATTAAGATAGATTAATATTCTCTCATTGAGAGTCCAGCGGTGTTGAGAAAAAAAATCAAATTATGAAATGTTCGTATTCCCCCTATCCTGTCTGCGCGTATGTCCGCAGCCTGTATTTTCACAGAAAAGGGTAGCATTCTACAACGTGTTTAATGCGTAATGTAGCCTACTTTATAATTATTTCACTCGCCACTGGCGACAGCCGATACAACAGCATTATTTTTTTATGGGTAAGGATTTTTTGTAATTGGAAAAATATCCATCATTTTCTTTTGAGTTTGTATTTTAAAAGTTAAACGATAGACTCCAGCTCCCGCTCACATGTTCGTCTCTGCCCAACAACAAATGCAGGAATCCGATCACCAGCATGACTCGCAAAACGGAGCTGAAACTTGAGCACTAAGCGTTGAAAATGGCCAAGCGAAAAATATCGCATTTTTTCCACACAGTCTACATCTCTGTCGGACACAAAGAGGACACACTTCTTTATAACTGTACATAATTTTAAATTAATTTTGATGGGATCAAAAGTCACTCGTATGCATACTAGGAAACTTCAGTAAAGTTTGTTTCACGTTCGAGTATTCGGAATTTTCTTCAATAACTAAGACAGTATTGGCAAAAGTGCTA